>NC_067142.1:21842900-22032900 GCF_903995435.1 Acomys russatus
TTAAAGCCTGGGCTCCTGGTGTTCTCTTCAGGAAGTTGCCTCCTGTGCCAATAAGTTCAAAGCTATTCCCCACTTTTTCTTCTTAGAGATTTAGTGTGTCTGGTTTTATGTTGAGGTCTTTAATCCACGTGGACTTTAGTTTTGTGCAGGAAGGGTCAGGAGCTCCACAAGGAGATCACTAACGCCAGTGGATCTGGACCCAGGGGGCCTGCACAAACTGGTGCACCAACCAAGGACAATGCATGCAGTAAGCCTAGATCCCCTGTTCAGATATAGCTGATGGACAGATCTTTCTCTATGTGTGTGGGGAGGGCAGAGAGAGGGGATTGCCTCTAACATGAGCTCTGGTGCCTGTGATTTAATCACTGCCCTTGGTGGTGATCACACAGACACACAAAGTAAGGGGATGCAGGCTACCTTGTTGAGACCTGGTAGAAAAAGAGCATATGAAGACTAACAGAAAGCCTTAATTCTAGAAGTTTCCTTGCAAAGAATTAGGGAGACATGTTTAGGGATGGTTTTAAGAAGATGACCAATTCTGTGTATGGCTTCCTTTCATTAATTTCAAGAGTAACTAAAAGTTTGGAAATTTTTCCCTTCCCTCTAAATTGTTAAAGTTACCATGTGTTGCTTAGAACTGCATTATTTAGGGTTACTATTGCTGTTGTGAAACATTATAACCCAAAGCTACTCAGAGAGTAAAGGGTTGGTTATGCTTATACTTCCATATGACAGTTCAGCATCAATTCATCACTGCAGGAAGTCAGGACAGAGACTCAGCCAGGGCAGGAACTGCTTACTACTTTGCTCTTCATAGCCTCTTATAGCACCCAGGACCACCCACCAGAGGGTGGCAATGCCCAAAATGAGATAGGCTCTCCCATGTCAATCATAATTAAATTTTCTCTATAGGTTTACCTACAGCCTGATCTCATGGAGGCATTTTCAACTGAGTTTCCCTCATCTCTGATGACATGAGCCATGTTGACATTAAAAACTAGCCATTGCAATAAATCTGTGCTCCCGTGCATATGGCCTGCATGCTTAGGATTTCTATGGAATACAAGTTTGAATAGAAAAGAGTTATCCACACCAAGAAGTTTTGTGTGTACATGGGTGTGTGTGCACCTATATAAGTACATAGATATTTGGATATGTATATTGAAGCTCATATTCAAAGACCAGAGGGGAATGCCAGGTGTGATGGTCTCTCACTTGTCACCTTAGTCCCTTGAAATAGGGTCTCTCACTCAGCAAGGTCCAGCATTGGAGGCCCAGCAGTCCCCAGTGACCCTCATGTATACACACCCGATAGTGCTGGGTTACAGGCACATGTATGGATATACCAGATATTTTATGTGATTACTGGGGATTTGAACTCAGGTCCTAATGATTACATATTAAGTTATCTTACCCGCTAAATGATCTCACCAACCCTGAGTGTGAATATTTACTTAAAGGTTTATTGAGGATATTGCTTTCCATAGAAAAGAGCTACAGGCTACATAGTTGGGCTCAAAAATGAACTGGAAGGCCAACAAGATAAGAAAGCCTGGAAACTCACCATTTATCCCTAGATTGAAGAGGTGAAGGTGAGAATTGACTTAGTGAAGTTGTTCTCTGTTCATTCCTATTGTATGGCACAAGTGCCCACATATAGGCATCTGTACAAATAATAAATGAAAAATTTAAAGCATCAGAATGTTCCAGGCTATCAAAGATGTCCCAAGTGCAAATAACAAAGATACCTGGAGTTTCTGCAGAAATGGGATAGGGTATGACTCTTGTCATATCTGTAAAAATTCATGAATATTTATGATCTGGAAAAGAGGTAGACCCTGCCTCCTCTGGTAAGCCAGTGGAGAGTGAGATGAGATGGGACAGTTATGTTGGCTACACTTGCCCTAATGAATACAGCTATAGACAAGGTAGATATTTTAAAAATATATTTATTTTATTACACATGTAGAAAACAATCTACATACAGCAGGGGTAACCATGTGACAATCATGAGTTCTATAAATGTTACATTCATAGTGGTTTGGCTATTTGTATTTGTCCAGCTTGAAGTAAACATCTTTCCTGTGTTGTTGGGTCTAAATTTACAAGGTAGATATTTAAAGACACTGGCTGAAGTTAGGAACTGGGAAGATGGCTCGATAAATAGTAAAGCACTAGTGAGGAATCAAATATAGACTCTCCAGTACCTGAACACATGCCAGGCAGGAGTGGCAGCTCAGCTTGGGAGATGCACTGGGTAGCTTCAGTAGCTGAGTTGGTAGCACTGGATTCAAGTGAGAACCCTGCCTCCATAAATAAGATGGAGAGTGGTTGAGCCTGCTGTCATCATTCTCTGGCCTCCATCCACACATGCATACACATATTGTGTCCCTGAACATATGTAGCAGACGCACAGCTTGGTCTTCATGTGGGTCTCCATCAACCAGAGCAGGGACCCACTCTGACTCTGGTGCCTATCTTTGGATCCCATTTCCCTAAGTGGGATGCCTTGTCTGGCCTCAGTGGGAGAGGATGCACCTAGTCCTACAGTGACTTAATTTGCCAGGGTGAGTTGGTACCCATGGGAGGACCTCCCACTTCTCTGAGGAGGAGAGGGTAGAATGGAGGGAAGGGGTATGTCGGGCTGTGGTCAGGATGTAAAGTGAATAAATTAATTAATGGAGGAAAAAATAAACAGATTCTGTTTTTGTCAGAAGAGGAAATATAATGAAGAAAATGATGCCACAGTGATGAAGAGCATCAGGAAAGATGAAAGCAGGGAGGAGAAGTTGCTATCTCTGAGAAAGAGGCATGTAAGTGTCACATGGGAGAGGAGATGACAGGGGTCTGACCACACAGAACTGAGGGACAACAAGGGCAGGATGAGAGGGGCCTCTCCCTCCCCAGCTCCAGAGCATGGTGTCCCCAGGAGACAAACAATAAGATGGCCCTGGAGAAAAGAGCAGGCCTGTTATCTCACAGGAAATGGAGCAGTTGTCCAAGGGGAAATAAAGAGGGGAGTTCAAAGAAAGTTAACAAACAGTGTTTCAGATAACAGGAAAATGTAGCAGAGCATCGTTGAAAATCAGAACATGTCCTCCTGCTAGCAGAGGACAAAGTAAGTCATGGGAATGGTGAAGGATGAGACAGGGGGATGGGATGACAGTGACTGTGTTGTTGTTTCAAGGGGAAAGAATGCAGTTTAGCCCTTGAAAGATTGGAAGGAGATTTGTTTGCTTGAATTGGGAGAAATTATATATAGGTCACTCATTCTGTTCTGGTGGCAGTTGTCTCCCAAACACACTATAGATGTAAGATACTATCATATATTGAGCTGTATATTCTTAGGCATGGATTTGATGATAAATGTTAGATTATCTAATAGACTAAAAACTGATGACTCCCATACATGAGCTCTATACATATACGATAGAAATTTAAATACATGTACTGCATATGTAAATGTTTATGTATCCATGTGTGACCATGCAAATCTAAGCACCACCCTTCAAGGAGGAGTATTGTATTGTGGGTATATGAAGGAGCTGATGAGAAATAAACCTCTCCATTTCAATCTCTTCAGGAGCTGTGTGTTTTGTTGTTGGCTGTGGTGATACTCTTGATTGTCAATTAGGCAGGACCAATACTGGCCTGGGAAACAAAGTTGTATGTGTACCTGTGTAGTTTCTAGCTTGAATTCATTAAAAAAGGGACAACTCCCCCTAAGTGTGGGTGGCACCGTTGCATGGGCTGGGGTTCTGGCTGAAACAAAACAGAGGCTGAGCCAGGAGTCACATTTCCCTGCTTCTTCCTCATGTGTGCAGACATCTCAGGGGCTCTCTTGCCATGCCTTCTTTGTCGTCATGGACCACACCCTTGATCTCAGGGGCTCTCTTGCCATGCCTTCTTTGTCGTCATGGACCACACCCTTGAACGTGAACTAAAACAAACCCTTTTCTTGTGTTTTGTTGCAGCAACAACACAAGTAACTGATACAGACATTGACAGAAAATGAGCTTCATTGTACTTCTTTATATTTCTTATTTTTTTAGATTAAAAATATCTGTGTAGTTGAAAACATCTTTTTGAAAGTTTAAAACTTTATGTGTTTTTAAAACTTTATATGTGCTCCGAATCCCTCGGAGTGTAACATTTACATAATATAATAGTTTAAAGACTTCCTCCGCAGAGCCTAAACTGCTCCAAGTTCAAGACAATTTTCTCTCTAATCATATGAATAGTTTATGTGACTGTTATATTCCATTGTATCAAGGCAAGTCAAACACCTCAAAAATGTAAATTTGAGCAGTTCTTTAGATAATATATTGCCATATTCTTCTATTTCTAGAGGAATATACAATTTCTTAGCTCTCAGAATTTCATTGAATACATGGCAGTAAAACTTTAAGCAATATAAGCAATGCCATTCCTGCCTATGGGGAAAGGATAAATAAAATCCCATCCTATCTCAGAGACACATTTTGATGGTCCTATTAACTCCTTTGACAAAGCCTTTTTGATGGGAATCATGCAGCAGACAAGGCGTGTCTGAAAATTTCCCACATGTCACCCTGATCACACCAACATGGAAGGAACCTTGTCTGACTCCTCACAAAGCCTGCAAGGTCTACCTTTGCCACACACCATAAAGTGTGAATTAAAAGAATTTATCTCCCTCTACAGTGGAAAGAATGTGAACTCTCCCTCACAGGCTTCCGTCTGAATACTTGATGACCAGATCGTTGGTAAAGTTATGAGACCTTTATGGGATGGAGTCTTGCTGGAGAAAGTGGGTTATTAGGTGTGGACTTTGAGATGTCATAACACAACATGGCCCATCTTTCTGCTTTCTCTCTGCTTCCTAAGTGTCCATTCAAAATGACCATCTCACAACTGCTACAGCTGCCTGCTTTTCCCGCCTGCAACCCAACTACAATGGCTTCCTCACCATGTTGTAATGACCCTACACTGTAAACCAGAATAAGCCCTCACTCCTATTTCCAGCCACATAGTTGGACACAGAAAGGGAGAAAGCAATTAACAACTTTCCGATTCTGCTCTGATTCTGTCATCTCCCTGTTCAACCTGAGCTAGGCAGGATGCTCTCCTCTAATGTGTTGGCTTTGCTTCAGTGAACACAGATTTACTGAGTGCAGCATATGTGTAAAACACTGGAGCTATGATAGGATAATGGGTGCTTGTCGTGCATGGCTTATGATGGTACTTTTAAGGTATACTTAGAAGGACATCATGGCTTGACATGTGAGGTAAAACTGGCAGCAAGGGCAGGGAGAGTTATATAGGGAGTTCCCTCTTGATGTCTCGCATGCATCTTTATTTCCAGTGTGACCTTTATGATGGTATGTGAGTAGGGTTAGCTTTGAGTTCTTATTTCTTTTCCATTTTTTTCCCCTTTTTCACCAGGGATGTATTGGCTACTTATTTTCAAGGAACACAGAATTAATCTAATATGAAAACAAAATACATAAATGTAAAAAATGTCACTAAGTAAGAGGTTTGTGTGTGTCTGCTTTCAGTTCCTTAGGTACCTGTTTCTTTCCACAGCAGGAGGACCAGGGAGAGCGGAAAAGTTGGAGTTCGGGAGAGAATGAACTCAGCCTGCGTTGTGCTCTCATGGTGGAATAGGAGAAGCGGGGCTAAGAGGTCTAGGATTCGTCAGTTGGAGTAATTTAGTGACTGAGGACTGAAGGGGCTGACTGCAGTTGAGGGTTTGGAATGACCCATTGTCATTAGGGCTGAGGAGTCATCCTGTGGAGAGTGGGGGCCTCATAGGGAGGCATCGCTGTGGAGGGGCTCTGGATGGTTAGTATCAGGTAACTCCAGAGGGGCAGAAGAGCCCCAAGATGACACAACATCAGAAAACATCAAAAGGCATGCTCAGTAAGACCTTCCAGAATTACAATGTTTCTAAATGTACACATTTCTGTGCATATACAGCCCCAATTTCAGGGTGAAGCCTCAGTGTTGCCCAGTTTCAATGCCTCAGCAGAGCTCAGTTTTAGAATTTATATCTCTTCCTGCAAACCTTTGGTTAACACTTCTTATGGTCCAAATTTGAAATGTTCCTTGTAGGTCCATGGAGTCTGAGCACTTAGTCTCCAGCCAGTGGTGGTTTTGGGAGGTCATGGATCCTTTAGGATTAAGAGTCTTATATGAAGAAGCACAAGAGTGAAAATGGTTCTGAGGTTTTTATAGCTTGGTCTCACTTCCCCACCCCTTGCTGCCTGTGTGTGGTTAACATGTGACCGGTCTTCCCCATCAGGATTATTGTATGCTTTCTGGAGCTGTTAACCAAAATAAACCTTTTCTCCCCTGTGTTGCTTTTAGTCAGGGTGTTCTGTCACAGCAATGGAGAAGTAGATGGTCTAATGGTTTGTGACGACCTTATTATGTTTACTGACCTTGTTTGCATCTATGCTCATAAATGCACGCATATGGAAACATAGACACATATACCAAACTGCACAACATACACATTGTGCTGGATACTTTAATGGCAACTTGACAGAGATTAAAGTCATCTGAGAGGAGGTAACCTCAATTAGAAAAATGCTTCCATAAGGTCAGGCTGTAGGCAAGCCTGTAGAACATTTTTTTAATTAGTAATTGATGGAGGGGGGCCCAACCCTTGGTGGGTAGTGCCATCACTTGCATGGTGGTCCTGGGTTCTGTAAGAAAGGAAGCTGAGCAAGTCAGTAAGCAGCATCCCTCCATGGCCTCTGCATCAGCTCCTGCCTCCAGGTTCCTGTCTTGATTGAATTTCTGTCTTGGCTTCCTTTGATGTTGAACTGTGATGTGGAAGCATTAGCCAAATAAGCCCTTTCCTCCCCCGGTGGCTTTTGGTCATGTTGTTTCAATACAGCAATAGCAACCTTAACACACACACACACACACACACACACACACACACACACACACACACACGAACTGATTACAGTAGTGTTCGTAAGGATAAGATAAAATTTGGAGATAACTTAAATGTCATTTGAATTTCCTTGGTAAATAAATTATACATCAATGTATAGCACTTTAATATTTGGAGTAACATTTAAATAATTAAAAGTAATATTCCATGATAAAAATTTAAATCAAATGTATATTTAATGATACTGATTTTTACCATAACTATGTAGATAAATCATAAATAGGTACATGCACACATTCGTCAAGAAATTATGGAGAATATATTTAAATATATATATGGCATGTATATATATTAAAATCACATCACCTAATATCTTTATTTATGCTTTTCTATGATAGGCATTTGTTGCTCTGGTAATCAGAAAGGACCCTCTCATATGGCATCTGAAGGAGTTCTGTGTACCAGGAGTAAGATCACATCATTATTTCAGCAGTATTTTTGAGCACCTATTATAAGTAGGCATAATAATAGATGTTGAAGAATGAATTGGTATGAATGAGTGTCTGCTATCCTAGAGTTTAGAGTGGCAGGTGCCGATAAACCAAAATTATAGCCACTTGGTCCATATTCTATCCATCTCCTATATCCAGTGAATGCCGCTTTAACATTCAAAGAAGAAACAATTTCAGGTTGTTGTGGCACCCGCGCCACCTTGGTACCGAGTCGAGGGCGAGAGACTGCGGATTTAACTCATGCACACTCACACACACACACACACACACACACACACACACACACACACACTAACATAGTGGGTCCTTCATGCTAAGAGAGCAGCAGCTGCAGCAGCAGCCACGGCACTGCGGTTTATTCTTCTATAGGCAGCAAAACAGGAATCCTCTTCCCAGGTGAAATCCCTCAAGAGGTGATTGCACACAGGAGGAAAAGTCTCAAGGAAGGGAGGGGCACGTTCTCAAAGCAGTAAACATGACTAGCTAACCAAGATAAACACAGACATGGAAGCTGCTAGAAACAGGACATGAAACAGCAAGACAGGTAGGCAGCCCAGTCGGACCTGGATCCTACAGGTTGTGTATTCACACACATGGAGAGAGAGGGGGAGGGGAGGGGGAGGGCAAGGAGGAGAGGGAGAGGGAGAGACACAGAGACACAGAGACAGAGACAGAGAGACAAAGAGATGAGGCAGTCTTATTGAAAGAAGTACACCAGTAAGATCAGGCTCTGGGGCTTTATAGTCCGGTCTCACTTCCCATTCTTCTGAGTCTTGTGTGGATAAAATGTGACACCGATAATCACGGCAAACTTCACAGGGGAAAGATCAAGAGGCCTCAACCTACACAAAGAACCACAGGCAAGTGAGTAAAGCTGGTGGCAGAGAGGTGGTCCTCTCAGGGACTAGCACACTGATTGGTTGTCCATTTCCTATCAGCTCCCAAAACATACACCCAGGTAACATGTGGACTCAACAGGTTATATTTAAAAACATACATGCATGTACAAATGCATGCAATAGCAATTAGTTTTTAAAAAGGCCATGGCTTTGAAGAATAATGGGAGGAAGAGATAGGAGGGCTTGGAGGGAGAAATGTAATTAAAGGATCATTTCAAAAAGAAACAATGAAAAGATAAGCTAAAGAAATCAATAACGCCTTCATTTTTAAAAACAACAACAAAAGAATGTCATCACCTCCTCATGGTGGAAAGTCCCCTTCACCCTGTGAGCCAGAACAAATTCTTCCTTCCTTACGTTGCTTCCTCTTAGCTATCTGGTCTCAGCCATGCGAAGAGTAACTAACTCACCTGACTCTATCATCTCCTTGAAAAGGGTCAGATTGTCCCAAGTGTGCTACAGACTTCGGTGCCTCCCATTATTTGGTATGTTCATTCAGTTTTCACTTTCTGGTTTGTTTGTTTTCAAAATACTTCAAAAATAAGAAATTCTGATTCTATTGCAAGCACCATACCTCTGTGGATTTACTTGCTATCGCCTCTGTTTGTGTGCCCGAGCGTGTGTGTGCGGTGCCTTTGTATATGTGTGGAGTAGGTGCACCTGCACATGTGTTCATGACATGTTGGCCTTGGGTATCTTACACCATGGCTCCTCTCTCTCTCTGAACCTGATACTCACCAATTCATCTACTCTGGATGATCAGTGAATTCCAGGGATCCTCCAGCTTGAGAAGTGGAGCAGTGCATGGTGTGTGGGAGAGGGTTTTTGGCTGGCTTGTTTGGAAGTAAATGTAAATCTCATGTGAATGTATTAAGTAATTCTTGTTGCTAAACTTAGTGAGCTTCTAAGCGTCGATCCTTCCCACAGTCCACGGTCAGGACTGCCCTGTGACGGTTAATATCCGTGGGTAATTCGAAAGGATTTGTAATCAACAAAGAGGGCATGTCTGTGAGAGGGTTTTGTAATAGACTGGGTTAGTTGAGGATGGAAGACCCACCCTAAGTAAGGGTAGGGAGTCCCTTGTGTTAGCAAGCAGGCTTCTCAGCTCCCTGCCCTGGGAACCTAGCAACAGCAGGATATGCCATCACTAGCTGCCAGGATGTGATTTATCTCCACTGTCGCCATGGCGTCACATATCCTTCCTTAGCACATGCATTATATCTCCTTATAAAAATGTCAGTGCCTCCTCTCCCTGCACTCTTTATCTTCACCCTCACCCAGAGGCAACCTCTGTATACTCCCTCCCCCAAAACTTCTCAGTTGAGATCTGTGGCGCGGTGTGACTTTGTTGTTGCATCCATCACTTAGTTCTAACCACTTGCTCCTGATAGAAAGGAGAAATAAGACGAGCCCCAGCATTCATCTCTGTCTCATTCCTACCTGTGCATGTAATGTGATTAGCTGTCTTGCCTTCACTACTACGACGGCCCATATCCACAGACACACACACACACACACACACACACAATCGAAGGAGACTTGGAGAAAGTCTGCAGTGATAAAGCTGTGAGTCAAATGTGTAGTACTTATAAGTCAAAAACATTGTCACAAATGAATCAGAACTTATTTCTACCAATAGGTTGAAAAGAAACAAACCAGAGAGAAGTTGTTAACACTGAATAAATAAATATTAAACCCTTCATCCTTAAACTGCTTGGGCTAGGCATTTTTTTTTGCCATAGCAAATTCAAGTAAATAGAATACCACCTTATATGTAGCACAGTATAAATGATTAAAGACTAAGCCTGGTTCCAAAATTTGGCCCAAGAGAAGCATCAAGTCCTTTAGTTCCAGTGGCTACATAATAGACATCCAAGGATAACTCTAGTTACTGTGTGTAAAGACTAGTCCAAGTAATTCACAATAAATAAATAAATAGTAAACAAATAGTAAAGAAAGAGACACAATGTACATAACATAAATGCCACATTTAGTAAGTATGTGAATATAATATTTCCTTGTTGTAAACAGAGAACACAATACAAATGACACTGTGGATATAAGAATTCTAGCAAAAGCAGGGTGCGGTGGCACACACCTTTAATCCCAGCACTGGGGAGGCAGAGGCAGGAGGATCCCTGTGAGTTCAAGGCCAGCCTGGTCTACAAAGTGAGTCTAGGTACAGGTAAGGCTACACAGAGAAACACTGTCTCAAAAAACCAAAAAAAGAAAAGAAAGAAAAGAAAAGAAAAAAAATAATTCTAGTCCAAGATGACTTTGTTGTTAAGAGCACTTGCTGCTCTTCCAGAAGATGCAGAGTCAAGTACCAGTACCCACGTGGTGGCTCACACCTACTTGTAACTCCAGTCACGGCAGAACCTGAATCCCTCTTCTTTCTTCAGTGGGCACTGCGTTCACATCATTCACTGATAAACACACAGGCAACACACCTATGTATGCAGAATAAAAATAAATATTTTTTTAATCCTAGAAAATCAGTGTATTTTTTATGAGTCAGCTTTATGTTATCCATAACCATTGTGAGCCCCTCCCCAGGCCATGTTTTTAACTTCTTATTTCTTTTTTATGTCTGACATCATGAAATGTGTCTCTGTAATAGTACAGTCTCATGCTAGGTAACCAAAGTCATGACACAGTGGACATCTGGAGTATTCTTGAAAGACACTCCTGTGCCATGACAGACCAGAATAAACCATGCAGGGAAGCAGCTGTAAATCACACAAAAAAATGTCCTACTGCACTCATCAATGGCCTTATGCCATGCAGGTTTGGCCAGATGTCCCAGTCTCTCGCAGTTGCTGCATGGCCATCTGCAAATGGACTGAGTGAGAGTGTAAAGAGCCAATAATTATAACCAGTTGCAGTTGAAATGTAGTGTGTTATGTTTTCAAAATCATGTGACAATGTACAAGCATTGCATTGTCACCTTAGGAACCCTGGAAAGGGCTCAGAAAATGAGAGGCATCCCTATCACATTAACTTTGTAGACCCCCACACCCCGACCCCACTGCTGGGGAACATCAGAGTCTTTGACCTTGAGGCACCAAGACAACAAGGATGTGGTGATAAGGAGATGATGTGTGAGTTTAGGTAAATAAAATGAACAGGAGGCCATTTTTCTGAGGCTGCCCGCACATAGCTAGTCCCCATGTTAAACAAACAAAACCTGCAGTCTGGGAGCGTATCAACAAACAAGGCACAGCTAAGAAGGGTATCTTAGTAACAAATGTACTTTAGCTCAAGGAGGACAGCTCACCGAAGCACAGGCCATAAGGATTCGACCATCCCCAGATAAGATGAAACTTGGCTATAACCAATCAGATTTCTTTACCGCCTGGTTCATGAAATAGTCCTTGCCAAGTAAGTGCTGATTGTGTCTACAGCTAAGCTCTTTTCCTGTCTTTCCTCTGCTTCTTTTTCTTTCTTTTCTCATGTCTTTTCTCGTGTCTTTTCTCATGTCTTTTCTTTTAATCTTTCTTTTCTCTTCTTTGTTCTCCTTCCTTCCTTCCTTCCTTCCTTCCTTTCTTCCTTCTGTTCTCTCATTTGTTCTCTGTCTCTGTCTCTGTCTCTCTCTTTCTCTCTCTCCCTCTCTCTCTCCTTTTCTATGTGTATACAATACACTTGTGGAGGCCGAAGGTCAAAGTGTGTCTCTTTCAAGCACTCTCTACCTTTATTTGCTTGTTTCAGAATGCCATACATGCATATAATACATTTTGGTCATGTACATGGTGGCCTCTCTGCGGCCATAGCAGCCAATGTGACTTCATGTGCAATGGGGCTGCTTTGCTGCAGTCATGCTCTCCCTATAGTGCTTGTAATAGTTTCACTACAGTTCGTGATGATGGCTGAGCCTTGGGAGAAGAGCTGGGATATACACAACCCACTTAGAGTTGAGCACTGCCAAGTCTCTTACTCTCTGCATGTTTACTAGTTTTGGATCTCTCTGTATTAATCGCCATCTACTGCAAGAAAAAGCTCCTGTGATGAGGGCTGAGAGATGTAGTCATTTTTGGGCTCAGAGATAAGAACTTAGGGGGTAGTTTACTACTGTGTCCATTTAGCAGGGTGCTGATAGTAGGTTCTCCAGCAGGGCTTATGAGTTACCTATCTATGGGTTCTTAGCCCAGTTAATGCTACCAGACACAACACACCACTGGTCTTAGCTGTTCAAATCTCCTTTCTGCTTTGTTAATATTTACTCAAAAACTGCGAGGCCAAGGCATGTGCTTTATTGTCTGCATTTTGTTATACTGTCTCCCTTCGTCTCAATGAACCTACTCTGAAGGACCAACCATCTTTCTCTCACTTCTCTTTTCCATCGATATGCAGGTGTCAAGACCAATGTCTTCATGGCTCCATGTAGGCAGTAAGAGCATGAGTGAGGTCAAAGCAATTTTCTCAACTTTATGTTATTGGTGCTTTGTGATGCAGAATTCCTTGTTGCAAAGCATTCCACAGGCAATAAAACATGCTACCAGCATCTAGCAGATGCTACAACAGGACTCTCTTTGTTTGTTTTGTTTTGCTGTTTGAGACACTGTCTCATTTAGCTCAGAGTGGCCTGGAACCCACTGCATAGCTGAGGATGATTTCAAACTCCTGATACTCGTGATTTTCTCTCCGAGGTGACAGAACTTCAGGCTTGCTCTATCAGCCTTAGTTTTATGAAGTGCTAGAAATTGAATCTATGGGAAACACCCTATTAACTGAGCTACTACCCTAGTTTGCTCTCCTTCCAGGCGAAATAACCGACTATGTCCCTAGACATACCAAATGTTCCCTGGAGGCTAAAGACACCCCCTACTTGAAAACCACTAATTCAAAGTTAAGGTAAAAATAAAAGAACTGAAATTATAATTTGAAAATTAGAATTTCCTGCTTTTAGGGAATATATGTGCCAAAGTCTCTAACTGTGGCTTGAAAAGGGGTGAGATTCAGAAGTGCTCGTTGAATTTCATTGCCCACAAACAGGGAAGAAGTGTGCCCTGCCTATGATTGACACACAAAGCATGAATGGACTCCACACACAGCACTTGTGATGTCTCAAGGAAGAATAGGAAAAAAAAAAACCCTTTAAATAATGGGCTTTTGTCTTCTGAGGGGGAAAAAGTGCTATGCGAGTAGCACATGTGTGGTGATCAGAGGACATAAGTTAGCGTCTGTTCTTAAGCACTTTCTAACCCTTTGTGTGAGACAGGATCTCTTTTTGTCTGAAATCTCAACATGTATACTAGTGTAGGTGGACTGCTAGCTTCCAGGGATCAGCCTGTCTCTACTTCCCATCTCACCGTGCTGGGATTATAGGTGGATGGCACCACACCTGGGGGTTTAAGCAGGTTCTGAATCAGGGTCTCACACTGGCGATTCAAGCTCTTTTTATCAGTGAGCCATATTCCCAGTTCACTTTTTATCTTCTAAAGGAACATTTTATCAGCCATTTGCATGCTAGGCACTGAACATGGAGTCTGAAGATGTGAGTGTAATATCTGCCTCCCTTCCTAACATTAAGAGTTGTAACTGGTGAGTTTACTTTGTAAATTTTTACTAAAGAAACTCATGCTGTTTACTAGCCCAAGGGGCATGTCCCATGAAAGTCTTCACTTCCCAGGAAACTGGGACAGAGGGGATGACATCCTATTGGGACTCTAGATGAGAGAAACATATGAGAATGTCAAAGTAGAAGGATCCAGAGTGTTCTAGAAATCTACAAGAAGAACATTATGATAGGCAGATTTGGACCCAGGGGTCCCGCTCAAACTATGGCACCAGCCAAAGATAATACAGGCCGAAAACTTCAAACCCCTACCCAGATCTAGCCAATGGACAGGACATTCTCCACAGTTGAGTGGAGAGTGGGGACCGACTTTCACATGAACTCTGGTGTCCCATATTTGACCACGTCCCCTGGATGGGGAGGCCTGGTGGCACTCCGAGGAAGAATAGCAGGCTACCAAGAAGAGACTTGATACCCTGTGAGCATATACAGGGGGAGGAGGTCCCCCTCAGGAACAGTCATAGGGAAGGGAAGTAAGGGGAAAATGGGAGGGAGGAAGGAATGGGAGGATACAAGGGATGGGATCACCATTGAGATGTAATAAGAACAAATTAATAAAAAAAAAATTTAAAAAAAGAAAGAAACTCATGCTGTTAAGTAAGTGCTGGTTCCCCCTTCTGTTCTGTCAGATCCCTTCTGTCTACCATTTTTCTGTTTGAGAAATGATATTAAGAAGCTTACCGTACAGTGAACCATTGACCCAGAAATGGAAAGGATCATCTTTAGGCTAGTAAAGGCTCCATGAGTGACAGCCTGGGAGGGCTGCATGCAGAATAAGTGTTTTGGGAAAGGTAAAGTCATAATTAGCAAGCTGTATGTGCAAGGAAACAGCCAAGAGTGATGATGTCTATATTTTCTGGTGACATTGACTTTGGTTCTAGTGACAGCTCCTTGGTTCACTGGGGAGGCTACTGCCCTCCTTCAGTCTAGTTTCTTATTTTACAAAATGGGCCATCTAGAGCATTCAAGGATGCTTCAAATTTTAAATTAATGAATGCAAAGCAGTTAGCATATGACTGTACATATTAAAACATTAGTTTTAGTAGGACTATACTGGACTAGTGCAGGTACACTATGGGTGGAATGCAAATGACCTGGAATTGTGCATGTTCTGAATGTCTTGGCCTCACAAGTGGCATTATTTAGGAAACTGCAAACTTCAGGAGGCTGGGCAACTACATTACCAAGACCCACTCCAGTATCAGTGACAAATAACACAAGTTGTGGACCTGGAACACACTGCATGTAGCTCAGTAGGTTTGACAATGTCCTTTACAAGTGATTCTGGTCTAACTTCTCCCAGACAGCTAAGCTGGGTCTCTGCTTCTTCCAGGAAGCCCATCTGGTCTCAGGCTGTTCTCCACAGCTTGGCTTGTGTAAGAGGCAATGTTGACACTTTGAAGGCTTGTATACTGGTTGGTTTTAAATGTCAACTTGACACAACAGAGAATCAGCTGGGTGGAGTCTGAATGAGGCTACTCTGTGAGCATATGGGTTGTCTTGGCAAGATGCTCTAGTTTCACTTCTGTTGGTGTGATAAAATAATTGAACAAAAGGGAACTTGGAAAAGGTGTCTGTTTCACTTACAATTCCAGGTTACAGTCTGTCATGACAGAGAAGTCAAGGCAGGAAGATGAAACAGCATCATCATATCAGCAGCTAGTGGCAGAGAGAAAAGGATGAAAGCATGCTTGTTTGCTTGCTTACTCTTGTCATATAGTTAGAATTCCCTGCTCAGGGAATGTGCCACTGATCATGGGCTGGGTCTTCCCATATCAATTAATTTAAGTAAGGCAGTCACCCATAGACACGTCCCATAGTCCAACCTACTAGAAACAGCCCCTCATTGAGACTGTCTTCCCTAGTGATCCTAGGTTGTGTGAAGTTGGCATGCCCACCAGTACTTCCTGTTTGGCACCAAGTATTCTAATTCTTGAGTCTACGGGGGTGGATTTCACATACAAACTGTAATGCCACCCACAATCGTGTCCCTTTGAAAGTATTTCTGTGCTAAATTTCCCAAGGTGGTCATTTTACTGGGAGAAGTGTTTAATAAGTGCCTATTGCCACACTTTGTCCGTCTCTGTCGGTATGCCTTTATGCAAGTCAGTTTCTGCTTATAAAAATGGCCATGCATTTTATGGAGATAAACCCTATTTGCTTTTGACAGTCTTAAAACCACTCTTTCATAATAAATCACAGAAGTAACTCTAATGTTCCTGTGCACAAAAGTGTAGATACTTTTCCATTTTATTAATAAGTGCTTTTTATTATACACTCTAGTAATCATCCATCAAGGGCCACAGTATGCTAAGATTGAAGATAATATATTATTCCTTTCATTGGGAATTTGCATTTAAAATAGACACAGCACAGACACTTGGATAGCGGGAAGCATGGCACCAAATGCTGGTTTCTCACAAGGAAAGTGACTTTTTAAAAAATGTACACAGAGCCTGGAGAGATGGCTCAGGAGCTAAGAGCTCTCAAGGGTCTTTGTAGAGAACCTGTGTATGATTCCCAGCAAGCACATTGCACATTTTCCTGCCAATCTGATGCCTTCTCTGCCCTCTGATAGCATGGCACCCAGGTGGTATGCATACTGATATGCTTATGCACATGGGTGTTCATAAATGCATATGTGTGCATATGTACATAAAAGTGCCATCTAAATACACAGCCATGAAACTAACTACTAAATACAGAGCACAGTGGCCTAGATGTTGGTTTTAACAAAATCTCATACATTTAATTTTACCAATGAATACTCGGGAGCCAGAACCTGGGGTGAAATGTCTGCTTGCTCAGAAAGGCAGAGATATTTTTCCTCAGCCAATGTTCCAGAAGGAAGCTCTTTCTTGCATGCCATATCAAATAACCTCTTTCAAACTGAATGCCTCTCCCTTCTACTTCCTGTAGATCTCTCTATCAGTCCTCCTGGATTCCTCTTACTCTGGATGGTTTTTTTTCCCCCCTAGGTTCATTCCCTGTCAACAGGTTGCTTGCTCTGCCTCTCAGCCTATGATTTTTATTTAATGCTGTTCACAATAAGCAGGAGGCTCTTGGATTAAAGATGTGCGCTGGGGCTGAGCCACTCCACAACTACAACAGAGTGTTCCAGTAAACAACAGAATCTTGGGGCTCACAGTATGATCAATATCCTGTAACACCAAATGTTTGGTATTCTTGTCAAAGCAAGTCTCTTAGGGGATGGTATATGCACTGCCATATGCCTGAAAGTCACTTTGCTCATCTCAGAACTTGTTTCCAGAATCTATGGTTTATTAATTTTCATAAATTGATATGCATCTTTGTGATATGTCACCATATGGTTCCATTCAGAAATGCCTTGGCCTTCTAACTTGCAGTTCAATTTTTATAGAAGTCATCTTTAAGGTTAATACATAGGCATGTTTTTACTCTCACCTTTGTTATATTTTAATTTATTCATTCTCTCTCTCTCTCTCTCTCTCTCTCTCTCTCTCTCTCTCTCTCTCTCTCTCTCTCTCTCTCTCTCTGTGTGTGTGTGTGTGTGTGTAACACATGTATGCCACTATGTCCATGTGGCAGTCACAGGATCATGTGCAGGAGTCAGTTATCTCCTTCTACAACAAAAGTCATCAGGCTTGGTGGCCAACATCTTTACCCATTCAGCGATATTGCCAACCCTGACAGGTGACATATTTTCAAACCAATAGCCATGATCAGCTACAGGAGAAATTATGTGGCATAGTCAATCATTCCTTACCTTCAGATTCTGTCACTCATGGTCATTTTCACAGCATATGCGTTTTCATTGCAGACGGGTGTACTTCGTGTCCTCATGACCACACCCTCGCCCATTATGGATTAGCCGAGTGGGAAAGCAAGGTGCTCTTGCTCCCCAGTATGGAGGCTTCCTGCTGCACTGACCAAGAGGACTACATTGTGGAGATCCAAATAGAGAAGCTGGGGTGTTTCAAAGCAAGGGTTCAGAAAAGACTACCCATGTTTTAGTTTCTCCACAATCTTTCCTTTCTGAGTGTTGCTGTCTATCAGATAGACAAGGGAGTAGATGCTGAATACAGGTGAAATTTGCAAATATTTATATGGAGTGGAGAAGTAGGTCAATGTGGAAAGTGCATGCACATTTCCATAGACCCACATATAAAATCTGGCCATAGTGGTACATGCATGTAATGGAAACATTGAGGAGGAAGATGCAGGATACCTGAGATTCACTGGACAGCCATCCTAGCCTACTCGGTAAGTTCCAGACCAGTGAAAGACCCTGCCACCAAAAAAAAAAAAAAAAAAAAAAAAAGAAAAAAAGAAAAGAAGGAAGTGTACTGTGGTGGTTTTATGTGAAACTGTAATGCAAGTTGGTGTCTTCCAATTGAACCCCACAGAGTAAATGTTTTAAAGGAAGAACTATCTAGATGCTACTGCCACCACTAGTTCACTCAGCAAGCTTGTGAAAATTCACGTGCAACTCGCAATTCTTTTTAAAGGTCTTTGCTTTTAAAATAGATTCATTTGAGTGCTTTATTTTTAATTTTGTATGTGCATGTTTGTTTGTGTCGAATGTGTACACATGAGCGAATGTGTTCACCAGAGTCTGGAAGACAGCATCAGATCCCCTGCACTGAAGCTAAAGGCAGAGCTGTGACCTGCCCTGTTTGAGTTCTGAGAACCTAACTCTGGTCTTCTGCATGAGCAGCGAGCACTCTTAGCTGCCGAGCCATCTCTCCAGCTCTGTCAGCTGTCAGTTCTTAAATGTGAGGCTTGATGGATTCCCCAACAACCATATGCCATCAGTTTTGAATATTTATAGTTATGATACCAGAGAAAGTACACATTATTTTATTTTTCAGATCTTGATGACTTTTGGATGTAAGCAACTTTTTTTTGTGCTTACTGACTATATAAATAAGCTCTTCCTGAATTGTCTGTTCATAACCTATCACATTTGATGACCCATTTAGTTTGGTATTAATGGGAGCTTATGATGAATAATGCTAATTATAAATTTTGTTCTGTATTGGTTACAGCTACGATAGTAAGGCTGTATGTTTCTTAATAAAATTTTTCAGAAGGTTGATTGGTTGGTAAAATAACATGTATTCTTTTTAAAGATTATTATTTCTTATTATTTATGAGTATATGTCCATCTATGTGTTCACATTAGTGCAGATACACTCAGAGGCTCGGAGAGGGCATTGGAGCCTGTGGACTTGAACTTACAGGTGATTGTGAGCTGAAGTTGGTGCTGGGAACTGAACTCTGTTCCTCTGCAAAAGCAGCAAACACTGTCAGCCACTGATCCTCCTTTGGAGCCCAGAGATCATTTTGTTTTTTCCCTCTCTTAATGTTTTTAGCATGAGCAAAGTTGTCTCTTGGAATGGTTTTCATATAAACATTCATAAAACACAAGAATTCTTAAGGCCTTTCCTCACATATCTGATGGCTTGGTAGTTTAAACATGGAATCCCATTGTTCTGGGTTTTATACTTTTTTTTTAATTCATTAGTAATGTTTAAGCTCTTTAATTTGCTGTTAACATGATAACTTATGTCTCAACCATACATGATAAACATCAGCCTCCATATACAACACAATTTATATCTATATATTAGAGGCATAAATTACAATTCTGACATGTGGCTTGCTTCATATACCACTAGGTGTAAATGTTTTTTATGTGAACATTAGTGGGATCTTGTATGTGTTTGTGTGCTCTAAATTACTTCAGAAGATGACACTCCAGCTGTCCTAACCAGTATACTTTCAATTTTTAATACATTTATTTATTTACTGTGTGTGTGTATGTGTGGGTTGGGGGGGGGGCACTTTTGGAAAAGAAGGCACAGGCATAGAACACATACAGAGACCAGAAATCAAAGGACAATATTTGGGAGTTGGTTCTCTCCTGTCATCATGTGAGTCTCAGGCACTAAACTCAGATAATCAGGCCTTATCTGCTAGGCCATCTGGCCTGCCAATAGCTTAAGAAGAGTACGTAGTTTATATCATAAGTGGTTTTCAACCTTCTTAATGCTGCAACACTTTAATACAGTTCCTCATGTTGTGGTAACCCCCAACCAAACAACTGTTCTGTTGCGACTTCAAACCTGTGATATTGCTAATGTTATGAATCATAATATAAATATCTAATCTGCCTGATATCTGATATGCAACCCTTGTAAGGGTCGAACATCATAGGTTGAGAGCTGCTGGCCTGTGAGAATGTTAAGGCTCTTCAACCGTCTCTACTGCAGAGGTTTACTTGAGCTGGAGTCATATGCTTTTATCAGCTGAATATCTCTGCATCTGTCTATAATCCATTTGGAGAGAGGAAGGGCAGAGAAAGGAGAAAGCTGGAAAGAAAAGGAGAAAGAGAAAGGTAAAGGAAAAAACAGAGATGATCAAGTTGGCATCATTCATGGAAAAGCTTTAGGATTTCAAAGATAAATTAACTTGAGTAGATTTCCAGCTGCTAGAACAGAAAGGAGGAGGCCAGAGCCACTACTCCACACAGCAGTTTCAAAAGAACTTGTCTTCACCAGCGAGCCTAGAATGTAGAACTAACTGTCTGAGAATTTCGATTTGAGAGCTGTGAGCAGGTCTGCTCTTCCCAGTAGGAGAGGCCTTTAGGCAGAGATTAGAGTCAGAGGTGATCTGCATTGGTGACACTAAATCCCATGTTTTCAATAACCTTGCTGCAGGGGCCATCTTGCTTATTTGGCATGGACCAGGCAGTCCTCTGTGAGGTCCAGCAGTCAGGCAACCAAATTATACACCACCAACGTTGTCATTTTAATTCAGAAGAAAGCGGGAAACAAGACTGCAGATGGACAGCCTAGGAAATGCACAGAATATGCCAGGATGTTGGTCCATCTCTGAGCTCTGGCTCAGTTTGATGAACAGTTGGCAGAGCTTGCTTTCCTTCTAGGCTGATTAACCTCCCTAAGACTGTGGTCCAGCCAGGAGAAGCATATGGTCCATGTTTCTAATTGGTTTAACTGGTATTGCCTCACCTTTCAGCACCGATACTAGGGTAGATGTCTCTCTTCAGAGCTCTGAAGCTCTTAATTATAACAGATAGTTGACTACACTGAAGAACGTTGCTTCCACCCTTTCACATTTTTTGATCCTGTAATTTTTGAACCCATCTCCCTAGCTCCTATCATCTGTCTTCTTGACACCACTGTGAGCTACTTCATGGTGCTACTTTCTTCCACTTCTTTATCCTTGATTTTTCTTTCTGTACAGGAAGCACCACCTAAGAAAACCAAACAATGAGAAATGGATACAAGACCATTATGTTTTTCACTTTCAAACAAACGTACATGCTGACACAGGACATTGAAGAGCTTTCTGTTGTTTTGTTTG
The DNA here is from genome assembly GCF_903995435.1 of Acomys russatus. Taxonomy (NCBI): domain Eukaryota; kingdom Metazoa; phylum Chordata; class Mammalia; order Rodentia; family Muridae; genus Acomys; species Acomys russatus. The sequence continues at coordinate 21,864,144 of NC_067142.1, forward strand.
ACTGTTTTTTGTTTTTTGTTTTTTGTTTTTTTTTAATTTAGAAACAAACTGATGTCGTTTTGCAAGTTAGGATCCCTGTGAAGAAGCTGGCTATGAATGAGATGGAGATTAGCCCGTGAGAAACTTAGAGGAGGCTGAGTATGGATTAAAGCTTCTGGGGCACTTTGAGGAGAGTGAAGGAGGAAAGGAGGAACAGAAGGGCCAGTGGTACAAACCACAAGTGCCAGGCTATTTTCTCAACGAATTCTGCATCTGTGAACACCTATGGGCCAGACATCCAGACCATAATGCACATGCGTAAATCAACATAAACGTTGAACGCATTTTTAAAAAGATGTTATTTTATTTATTAGTGTGTGTGTGTGTGTGTGTGTGTGTGTGTGTGTGTGTTGGTATGTGCATATGAGTGCTGTGCCCTTGGAGGCCAGATGCCATGTAAGCCAACTACTATGGTTGCTGGGAATTTGAGATCCTCCGCAAAGACAGTGCATGTCCTTAACCACTGAGCCATCTTCCCAATCACTTAAGACTCCAATTTTCAACACACAAACATAGACACGGATCATAGACTTGTTTAATAGATTTATCAGACATTCGTTTTAAACCCTGATTCAAATTTGTGGAAATTCTGTTGTACTCTGTCATTTTTTGCTTACTTAAAACTTATGGACCTAGTATGTTAGATTTTGATTCCACAAACCCCAAACGCAAAATTGTAAGTGCTAACTTTAATAAGATGTAAAGATCAGTACCAGAGTATTGTGAAAAGTCTTTCTAAGTTTCAAAGACACTTTTTGGGGGTGCTTTCATGTATGTGTGGCTGTGTGCATGTGTGTGCACATGTGTGTGGGGGTCACTTTCCACCTTAGCTTTTGGTTAATGATTGCTCAGTGAACCTGGAGCTCAGTAATTCAGCCTGAAGCTCTATGCTTCTTCCCAACTCCACCTCCTTAGTGCTTGAGGATATGCACCACCACACCCAACTTTCTATGTGCATTTACGTCCTAATTCAACATCCGCAACACTGACTGAGGCTTCTCCATAGCTCTCAAAGCAAGTTTTGCCTCTCAGGGTATAGCCATAGGACTAACACTCCTGTTATGTTAGCCAAACCTCAGGGTGTTTCCTCCTTGCTCCCCATCTGCTGTTTGAGCTCTCTACCACCTTTCAAATTCATGCCAGCCTCCCACAGAATTCCTGCCCAGTCTGGGGCGTGTGAGGAATCCATCTCTTCTATTATATGCAGTTGAATTCTGCCTCCTGACTCAGATGCTTACACCTAACATTCTCTCACAGACAGTAACCATTTGTTTTGTGGTCATTCTCTGGAGACAGATCTTAAGACTAAATGAAGAGAGAAATTATCACACGTAGGGGCACAAAAACAGTTCTTGGAGCTCTTGCATGTTGAATACTCCCAAGAAATATTTCCTGAACCAGAAAATTCTAAGAAGAAAATACAGTTCATTGTTTTGAGATGGCTTCTTACACAGCACTGTTAAAATCATGAGTGGGGAGGGGCAAGCTAAGGACCAGGGAGAGAACCTAAGCAGCAAAGTGCTTGCTATGCCTGAGGGATCTGAGTTCAAAGTCCAGATTTCTCATGAAAGGTTATGTATAGGCAACCCATTTTGAGACTTCCTCCTTCCCATGGGTGTTGTTACTCCTCAATTGAACCTTGCTTGCTTACCCTTCACAAAAAGTAACACCTGGTGCCAAGCCATTACAGTATCAAATCAATGCTAAGGAGGTAGAGACAAGCTGCAGCCATTTGAACACAACACACACACACACACACACACACACACACACACACACACACAAAATGGCTTTTACACAAGCATGAGGTTTCCCAAGCTCTTTCCTGCCCTGTCATAGTCCAATCTGCAGCAGTGTGTTCCTGTCACGTACATAGTGGCTGTTTCTCCCCTGAGGCTGGGCTCAGCATATCCCACAGCCTGTTGGCAGCCTTTCTCTTAGCATCCCTCCACTCTGTGCCCACTGCTCTAATCCTGATCTCACTTTTAAAGGAGAGCAAAAGCTCTCTCCAAATTCCATGATTTCAGGTAACAGGAGGGAAGGGGGTTGCTCCACAGGAACACTCAACATATCAGAGTCATAATCCATTTTTCTCCATATGCTCTGACCATCTTATGATGCTCGTAATTAAAACTTTATGCAGACTTACAGCTACTGTGACAGGTTGATTCAGTGCTGGTTTTAGAGTGTTGTAAATCACTGTAGCATATTGCACAATTGGGTCCTGATAATTATTATATTAATGTTGAGAAAGGAAGGCGTCAGGGAAACACATGAGGCCTTTGTGCCTTTCTTTCAGAGTCATCTGGTGCTGTGGGGTGACCTTGAAGTACTAGTATTTGCAGAAGTTTAGTTGTTTCATTTCCCTTCCTTTTAATATTTTGTATGTGTGTGAGGGGCTGTAGTGTGTATGCATGTTTTTAAATGTGTGCAGATAAATGTGCAAAGGACAGAGAATCTCTCTTTCAAGCAAAGAAACAAAACCAAAAAAATTTAGGTACTCTTTTGTAACAAAATGAAGCAAAAGTATGTGTGTGTAAGCCTGTCTCATTGCACTGGGTACTTTCAGAGCTTGAGAAGGAAGAAAAAGGAATGTCCCTCAAATAAGAGGACAGAGGGGGCTAGGAATTGAGGAGGAGAGAGTTTTCTGTGTGAGACAGTCTTTGGGCTTATCGATGCCATGAAACTCTCCAGCAAATGGTAGTAAGAGCCATATTCTTCATTCCAATTAATGTCATTTTCTCTCCTTTTCCCCAGGGTGGTGGAAGAGCCTCTAACAGTTCTTCTTAGCCTCTGAAAGTTACTGCCAATATTCATTGGGCTCATATATATTTTTCAAATTAAACAATAGCTACAGTGACTTAGTCCAGACAGTCTTTAATGTTTATGACTGTAGCTGTTTTTCAGTGCCAAAACTCACAACTGTCACACCAAAAGAAAACAGAGGTAGTTTATCTTGGAGCCAAATATGACGTGTCAGTGGTCCAGAAGCAAAAACCAAACCAAACCAAACCAAACCAAACCAAACCAAACAAACCAACCAAACAAACAAAAACAAACAAACAAAAACCATTATAAACACACACACAGACACACACTATATATATAACAATTTGAATATGATGTATTATCAAGTATATCAGGTATGTGGGGCACAGAACAAGGGAATCTCATCTGTAAGGCGTCAAATGCTGTGAGGGCATTCTTAGCCTTTTGGTTGTTGGGAGCTAGGGCTCTGTACTTTCCAACATATTTACCCAACAGTCAGAAGGATGCCAGTTCACAAAAGAAAAAGGACAGTAAATAGCTGCTAAGGGGGCAATTGTGGCCAAGATAACCCGATTCTGGACTTGCAACATTCCAAACTCTCCGTGAACATTATAGTTTTAACCAGTTATCTAGCCTGGAAAAGAGTTTCAACATAAAGCACTGTTGTTTCCAGAAATTTTAGTTCACCTAATTCTGTTCTGCGCAGTTTTTAAAATAGAGGAATAAATAATCAGCAGTGATTATTTTGAACTGAAGAGGATATTGATTTTCATAAAATTATGATGATGTTAATAGCTGATTACTACAGATGGTATGCTAAGTGTCTTTGCATGAACCATATCTTTTGGCTTCCCAAGTAACTATACAAAGAAAGCACTCTCACTCTATATGAAAGATTCATTCAGTAGAGTCATTCAATTATTTATCAAGCCTCTCCTGTCTTCCTGGCAATAGTCTGTGTTAAGATATTACAGCTTACAGGACAGACAAAAACCCTTGGGGTAGGAACCTGTGTTACATAATAATCAAGTAAGATAAGCCATGAATAAGGAATTAGAATTCATAGCATATCATTTATGTTTCAGACAATGCTAAGTATTACATATTAAAACTAAGCAGAAGGAAGATTAGAAAATAGAACCAGGCCAGGCTAAAATTTGCAATTGCAAATTTATCTCATTGGGGTAAGAGTTATTTACCTTTATTATTTTCACTTGTTTTGTTGTAAGACTGGGTCTAGCTATGTAAGCCAGATAGGCTTCAGATTCACAATGTTCCTGCCTTATCCTGCTGTATGCTGTAATTGTAGGCACGATCCCTCCATGTCTGGCTGTAAGGCTGTTGTATAGCAATTTTCTATCAGATAAAATGTTCCTTCTTAAAGGGAAGCTTGTTAAGGCACAGGATGTGCTTTTAAAAAATTTTTTAATATATATGTGTATTTTTTTGAGATAGGGTCTACCTATATAGCCTTAGATGTCCAAAAACTCATCCTTTAGACCCGGCTGGCCTCAAAATCACAGAGATCCATCTGCTTCTGTCTTCTGAGATCTGGGATTAAAGTTGTGAGCCACCACTGCCCTACTGGCACACTTAGCATACCATCTGTTTAAGAGAAGATGCAACATTCCATCCTGCTGGAAGATCATTAATGCCAAGAAACAGACAACCCAAAGGCTTCAGGAAGTCCCAGAAACTGATCAGATTCACTAGCTCTCCCTTGAACCCCAAGCATTTGTAAATAGCAGAACTACTGAAAAACACTCTCAGACAATCTGCATAGCTTGGAAAAGGCTCACTCTAGGCTATGCACCTGGAAAGGGCATTCTATTACACTGCCCGAAGGCTGTACAGTGTGTTCTAGGTTTTCAGCTCTTGTGAGCTGTCACTCATCCTAGGGTGGGCTTTGGTGATTATCTGAGTCAGAGTCAGCTTTTAAGGAGGACACTGAAAGACTGTCCTTTTGAGCAGGAAGTGTGTGTACTTTTGGGTGGGTTCACTTGTGCCACAGTGAGTGAATAGAGGTCAGAGAATAACTTCAGGTGTTGCTGCTCACCTTTCAGCTTGTTTGAGACACCAACTCTCTTTTGTTACTTACTACTGTGTATGCCAAACCAACAGGCTTGTTATCTTACAAGGATTCTCTTCTCTATGCCTCCCATCTCCATGAACTACCATTCTGGGATTGACATGAGTTCTGAGGAGTCAAACTCGGGTCTACAGGGCCACACGGCAAGCAGTTTTCCCAGTGAGCCATCTCTTCAGTGTGCGAGTGCGCGTGCGCGCGCGCGCACGCACACACACACACACACACACACACACACACACACACACACTAGCATTTTAACTACTATGAACTAATACATATTCAGAACCAATAGATAGCTAGAAACAGCATACATTCAGTTATTCCCCCTCAATCTATGGTGGGGTCATATCCAAGTCTGACAATTGTAGGTTGAAAATAACATCAGCTACTAATTCACTTGGTGCAGCCAACTAACTGGACATCCAGCTTAGCCACTGCACACTGAGGGTCACTGGGTGACCTGTGTGATCCTGTGGCTAGCTGTGAGCAGCAGCTCCTTGATGCTGAACAGAGTGGTTAGATTATAGCCATATGGCTGACCCAGAACAAGACAGGTATTCAAAGCTCAAAGCATAATTTGTACTCAGTGTGCACTGTATTTATGTTATCTTAATATATGGGACCAAAGCTAGAAAAAATTACTTACAAAGACTTTATTAAATTTTTGGTTAATTCTTTATCACCACCTACAGATGATATACACTATTGTTAAGAGAGCAGTGATTCGGGGTTGGAGAGATGGCTTAATTAGTAATGTGTTTGTTTGGCTCATACAAGGACCTTCTGAGGTCAGCCTCTAGTATTTAATATTAAAAAAGCTAATGTTGTGTTTCTAGTCCTAGCCTCAGAAAGTCAGAAACAGGCAGACCCTATAGGCTCACCAGGAAGCCAGCCTAGCGTACTTGATGAGCCCATGGGAGATTTTGCTCGGGCTCGGGAGACAGCTCAGTAGGTATGGTGGGTTGAGTAAGAATGCCCCCCTTGGGCTCATAGGGAGCAGCACTATTAGGAGGTGTGACCTGACTGGAGTTAAGTGTGGCCTTGCAGGAGGAAATGTGTCACTGGGGGTGGGCTTTGGGGTTTCAAATGCTCAAGCCACGCCCAAGTCTCTCTCCCCTCCACCTCTCTTTCTGCTGCTGCTGCTGCTTCCTGCTGATCTAGATGTAGATAGAACCTTTAGCTACTTCTTCAGCACCATGTTTACCTGTTGCATGATGCCAAGCTTCCCACTGTGATGGTAATGGACTAAACCTCTGAAACTGTAAGCCAGCACCAGTGACATGTTTTACTTTCTAAGAGTTGTCATGGTCATGGTGTCTCTTCACAACAATAGAATGACAGTATATAAATGGCTTGCCATGAAAGCATGACAACTACAGTAAGATATAGGGTACCATTAGCACTAGACAGACAATAGCACGGCAGGGGCTCTAGAACGGTTCAGGTCCCAATACCATAGATATATAGGCAGCATGGAGCTGCCTCTGATGAGCCTAAAACTCCTCCCTTCCCCCACCATAATGGATTTCCCTTCAAACTATGAGCCAAAATAAATGTTTCCTTTATTAAATTGATTTGGTCTTGTATGTTATGGAAAGAACAACAATAGAGAATGTAGCCAATGTACATAGTTAATAAAGGCAGACCTACACAATTCAATGTCTTGAGCCATGCCTCTTCTTCCGGCAAGCATGGCTGTCTTTAGCCTATAGCACATGCAGCAGAACCAAGATTGTTGCAAGGTACAGAAGGTACAGAGATTTCTTAAAAGTATATGTTAATTGGGCTTCTATTATGAGTGTGGCAGGAGAACAGAGCTATGAGACAGAAGTATCAAGATTAACATGAAAGAAACCAACACGAGAGAAGACTAGAAACCCCAGACCCAAGACTCTATGGAAGAGAGAATGTGTTAGTGAGCTCCGGGTTCACTGAGAGGCTCTGCCTCAGAAAAATCAAAATTGATTCTTATCAAGCTCGGTCCACCACATTTGGCTTTAGGTAGGAGGTCAGTCTAGGCTACAGTTAGACCCTGTCTTAGAACAGATGTAAAAAATAACAATAAAAACAAGTCTGGGCCCCCAAACAGCTCTTCGAGATTGTAAACCTCACCTTGCCCCTGATGTTATCTACCTTTATCTTCTCCCTAGCTGCTTTTTTAAATTCACAATTAGTTCTATCCAGAAAAGAACATTATACTATGAACTTTACTTACTTATTGTGGTTTATCTTGCCTGATCTTTGTATAACATACCCATGACTATTAATTGTAATATCTTTGTAAAAAAAAAAAAAAAAAAAAAGGGCAGTTTACAAAATAAATGAAGTGTATGTCTCTCTTTTCTCTTTCTCATCTCTCTGTCTTTCTCTCACTGTCTCTGTCTTTCTCTCTCTCTCTGTCTCTCTGTGTGTGTAGGAGAGAGAGAGAGAGAGAGAGAGAGAGAGAGAGAGAGAGAGAGAGAGAGATACTATGTTTGTACCTGACAGTGTGAGAGTGTGAGTGCCTACAGAAGCAGAAAAGGAGTTAGATCCCCTGGAGCTCAAGTGTTAATTGCAGAAACTGAACACTCACGTGAGGCCAGACCCTAGGGACATCAGTTCTTCACGTGTAGGGAGTAACTACCAAGACTCATAATCATGCTTACCTTTGTGTTGAGCAAATGTTCTGCAGAGATGCAGCCTGATTCTTTTTCTAAATGATGACATACATGTTTCACCTTTGCACACCTCAGGTCAGCAGGCTTTGAAACTTTGAATATATTAAATTCTTCCTGGCCAAAGTAAAAATTCTCTCACCTAAAGAAAACAGTAGAATGATAGCAATTGTATGAAGAAAAGTAGGTATGCATTACTCCCACTGCAGCCAAGGGAAGCCAGATCATCCCTCTCAGAAAAGGCCAGAATAGTGGTCCTACTTAGCTTTTTGGATAGAAAGTGACACCAAAGCCAAAGACCTGACTAGCTCATGCAGCCTGTGAATGCGTCTGGAGAGTTCTTTCTTATGCTTCCTGCGCACATGGAGAATAGCTGCTGCTAAAAGATTCTCAGTGGAAAGACACCCTATAAAACCAGGTCCCACAACCAAATAAAAGAAAATGTCAAGGATTTCAGGTTATCTCCTGTTTTTATTTATCCGTGTCTCATAGCTCTGTTACTGCCTATATTTGCTCTTATATGGTTTAGTAATCTATTTCAATTCAGGTGGGGTTACCTGGGAAGGGGGTGAAAGGTTTAATTCCAGGTGATGAAGGAAAAATTCCAACTGCAGAATTATAATATATAATTAAAGGGAATCTATTGTGCTATAAAATAGATTTATGGGGACTATGAAATATAATGCAAGAAAATATTAATGCTTTTGAATTGAAATAAATGGACATAATTATAAAAGGTAGGCAGAACTGAGAAATAATCATTTCAAAGCACAGATTATTTGTTCTTTCTTGTGCCATATTTAAGACTAGATGTATTTTCTTTGCATCTCATTATACCTGTAGCTCCTTTTTCCAAATTATTCTATGTCACTAATACAGGTTGCAATTTACTTCGTTGTTCTATTTTTTTTTTTTACTATAAATGCAATGCCACCTTCTCTATCATAATAAAATGGTAACGTTCCCTCAATCCCAAATAATGGGAACAAAAGTGACAATTCCCTACAAATCTATCAAGCAACCATCAGGAAATACACATGCAAACAGTGTGATTATTTATGTCATTTCAACTGTTTTACATCTATAATTTATAGTGTGTTAATCTACCTCAATATTATAAAAATATTGCTTACAGACCACTTGGAACTATATAGTAAGACCCTATCTCACAAATAATAATTTCCAAGATCTACTTTATTGACTTCCTAATTATTCATTTCACAGGTTACAATTTTTGCCTGGAGAATCATTGATGCAACTATATGAATTCCTTAGGTGCTGTCAAAATAGCTCACTAATTGTATCTTTGAAACATGTTAAATCAAGTAAGTATTTGTGCGATTAGTTTAGGTGTCTTAAATACAATTATTATTTTTATTTATGTGTATATTTGTGTGTGTATTGCACATGTGTGTGAGTAGACATGACATACAGAACAAGGCATCAGCTGTTCTGGAGCAGGGGTTTGTGAGCCACCCATGTGTGCTGGACATAGAATGTCTATCTTTTAAAAGAGCAACAAGGGTTCCTAATTGGGAAACCTTCCTATTCGACCCTTCCACATCTTTCCATGCAATGGAGTTTGGATTGTTTACTATGTGAGCACATGGATGCCACAGATGTAAACATTTGCTTCATTAGAAGTGTGCAATATTAATTTTATTAAATTATTTTCATGTGATATATACATGCTTAGTCTATTATTCAATAACTTATTAGGTTGTTTCTCTAATTGTAGAAATAGAATCCCAGAGTCCAAGAGAAGTTCTCAGTCTTGTACCACATAATAAGTACAAAACATAATAAACAAAATCCAAGATTGAGAACACAGATTGTCGCTGGGGTGGTAGAGTGCCTTACTGTCATGCATGGATTTCTAATGGTCTAATTTCCACCACTGTCACAGTGTGGTGGCTTACAGTAGTTGTCCTGACACTCTAAGGAGATAAAGGCACAAGGATTAGAAGTTGAAGTTTCTTTAGCTATGGAGCAAGTTTGAGGGATACCAATGAGATAACTTGATCGACAACATGCTTCTCTGTGGAAGAGGATCTGAGTTCAGATGCCCAGAGCTACTGTAAAAAGACTTGTGACGAGTGCCTGTGGTACTAGTAATGGGAGGCAGAGATGCACAGACCCCAGGGGCTTGCTGGATACCTCCTCCAGCTAAAAGAATGAGCTCCAGGTACAATGGTAGAGCCTGTATAAAAATTGAAGGTAGGAACAATTCAGGAGGATACCTAATGGCCTCCAGATGTGCAGACAAGTGGTTTCTTTTAGTTTATGTCTGTGTTCAACTAAATCTAAATAAGGGTCCTGTTGCCAAAAATATGCACATTATAATCCCAGGGAGCCGGTGAATACTATATGACAAGGAAGAATCGGTTGGAAATGGAATTGAGATTGATAATCATCTATCTTTAAATCAAGGGATCACATGGATTTCCAGGATAATACAAAAAAAATTGAAAGGGTCGATGAACAAGAAGGAGAACAACTGTAGAACCAGAGAAGGAATTTTGACAAGTGTTGGGTGGCTGGCCATTGACTTTAATTCTGGAAGAGGACCAGGAGCCAAGAAACAGGGCCTTTTGATAAAACAGGACAAACAAGAAACGGAGTTCTCTCTTAAGGCTTCCAGATAGCCAGTCAGCCTTCCAGCACTTTGATATTATCCCAGGGAAACCTGCATCAGGCCTGTGACCTGTGGAATGATAAGACAGGGAAATATGGAATTTCTGTTGTTAAATATGCTGAATTTACATTAATTTGTTAGTAGAAGCCAATCCTCTGCCTTCTGTCTTCCCCTCAAGCTAGAGACTTACTTTTATTAAAGAAAGAAAGCTATTACATGCTAGGAATGATTGGAAGTGAGTGGGAGTTAAGTCATGCACCTTTCGCTTTAAAAGGGGGCAAATGGGGCAGCCAGGAATAAACTTCAATCTGGCTATGCTTCCTACGCTTTGTTGCTTACAACACAGAAGTGGTAGACTCATGCTGTGATGGAGTTAGACCACCTTGAGAAAAGCAAGCCCAGCCTCCCTCCTCTGCTGCCCAGGACAGGGCACTTTAAACTCTGGTCTCATCCAGTGCCCACCTCCACGCCAGGAGTCTCCTAGGGTAAGCCCTGTGACTTAAAGCTTGCTAGCCCTTCTAGAGCCTGGAAGGGTTGGACTCCTGCCCTGTTCTATAGATTAGAAGGCTCTTCCCTTCTGGCCCCTGTCAGGCTATACTTGCCCTTAGTCTCTCCTGATGCTTCTCCTCTGCTGGACTGAGGGCCCTCTGCTGCCTTCAGGGTCCAATCTCTTATTAAAGTTCTTCTCATGGGTACGAGCTGTCAGCTCCTTTACACAAGCCTGCTGTTTTTTCTTTGGTGTTCCTAACAGAGGAATTAATCTAACCCAAGACAGAAGCACTGATGTCACACAGAAGAAAATAGAGCCAACAGGAGAAAAATGTACATGTATGTATTAAGTTTCACACGCTGTCTTTTGTTTGTTTGTTTTCTGCAGTGTTGGGAATTGAACCTAGGGGCCCCCTTATTCTGAGCAAGCACTCTACCTCTAAGCTATACCCACAGCACAAGTATCAGAAATCTTAATATACAAATAAAATAAAAATGACTAATATGACTAAATGACAAATATGGCATGCCAACAATGCATGTTTATACTTCATCAGACATATAATTGTTATTTTTAACATGAAGAGGATTTTCCATTGTTTTAATTTGAATCCCTTTGATTAGTTAACTTAAAAGAATTTTATGTGATTATTAGCTACTTGTATATAGGCTTTTGTGAATTATCTGACTGGTGAAAAATTAAGATCCATATTTAATTTCAATTTTGTAAGCTCTGTTGAAAGAATAGCTATTAACCTTTTATTTAGGATGAATATTTTTACAAATATAATTTTCTAATTTGCTGATTATCTTTAAAGTGTGTTTATAATATCTTTTGAAGCAGATATTTATCAAATATTTTGAATCAAAATCAGCTTGGTTTTCACCGTTGTGACCTACTGTATTATTTTTAAAAGGTAATATTTCTGGTTTTACTTCAGAATGCAGCTTGAAAAAAAATTTTTTTCAGAATATTGACTTAGTTACAGAACATCTGTTAAATAATGGTACCTGTAATTCATTTTTTAAAATACTTTTGCCTCCCTCCTACCATATTTTACTACAGGCCATGCCCGCCATAAGTCCAGGTAGGCTGGCCACCTTATACTCAATTCCTCCTCCCCTAGATGACATGCCAGCCCCCAACATGGGCAGATACTTTTCTGGACCAAATGCCACACTAGCCAGGTAAACTGCAATCTTCAACTTGGGTGGCAAGTCTCCTGATGGATTAAGGGTTAAGCAGGCCTCCAAACTCCTGACCCCAAATTAGGTGGAGATACCGTATTTGACAAGAGACCATGCTGGCCACCGTAATTGCAGCCTACAAATTGGATGAAGACCCTCAGCTCAACCATAGGCTATACAAGCCAGAAAACCAGAGAAGAAACAGGAACTAAAGGAAAACAACACTCATCAATGAAGATAAGCCCAGAAATTGGTACCTAAATGTATAATCACCACAAACCCAGGGCCTTAGACCCCAGCATAAGAACACAACCAACAATAATCAGGGCAATATGGCAACTACCAGAGCCCAGGTATTATACTACAGCAAACTCCAAATATTCCAACACAACTGAAGTATAAGAAAAAAGGCCTTAAAACCAATTTTATGAGGATGAAGAGGTTGTTAAAGAAAGTATAAATAAATCCCTTAAAGAAACTGGGGGAAAGGCAAAACAAAAAACGGAAAAAAATAAATCCGTTAAAGAAAGCCAAGAAAGCCAAAAAAAAAAAAAAAAAAAACTAACAAAATGTTGAAGGAAACAAATAAAAGTGTTCAAGACCTGAAATGAAAATAGATGTAGTTAAGAAAACACAAACTCATGGAATTCTGGAACTTCAAGAACTAGGTAAGCACACAGAAACTGCAGACACAATTGTCACCTTAGTAATGGAATACAAGAGATGCAAGTGAGAATCTCAGGTGTTGAAGATACAATAGAAGAAATAAATACATTCATCAAAAAAATGTTTAATCTAAAAAAATTCCCGACACAAAAGATCCAGAAAACCAAGGACAATATTAAAAGACCAAACCTAAGAATAATAAGAATAAAAGAAGGAGAAGAATCCCAGCTAAAAGGCCCAGAAAACATAACCCAAAGAAGGACAAGTCTATAAAGATATAAGAAGCTTACAGGCCCCCAAATAGATTGGACTAGAAAAGAAATTCCCCTCACCACATAAAAATCAAAACACTAAACACACAGAACAAAGAAAGAATGTGAAAAGAACAAGTAACATATAAAGGCAAACCTGTTAGAATTACACATGACCTCTCATTTAAGACTCTAAAAGCCAGAAAGGCCTGGACAAGTGTCCTGCAGACTCTAAGAGACCACACATGCCAGCCCAGACTATGACACGCGACAAAACTTTGAATCACAATAGATGGAGAAAATAAGATATTTTGTGATAAAGTCAAGCTAAAATAATATCTATCTACAAACAGAGCCTTACAGAATATTTTAGAAGGGAACCTTCAACACAAAGAGATTAACTACACACATGAAAACACAGGAAATAAATTAATTCACACCAGCAAAGCCTAAATACAGGAAATACACACATGTAAACACACACACACCAACAACAACAACAACAACAAAACAGAAATTAACAATAATTGGTCATTAATATCACCTAGCATCAATAGGGTCAACTTTCCAATAAAAAGACACAGACTAACAGAATGGATGTGAAAACAGGATCCACCATTCTGCTGAATACAATAAACATCAATATTAACGATAGACATTACCTCAGAGTAAAGGGTTAGAAACAGATTTTCCAAAAAATGGACCTAAGAGCCAAACTGGTATAGCCATTCTAAAACCTAACAAAATAGATTATAAACCAAAATTAATCCAAAGAGATGGGGAAGGATGCTTCATCTCATGAAAAATAAATCTACCAAGGTGACACAATTCTTAGCATCTGTGATCACATGTAAGGCATCCACATTTGTAAAAGACACTTTACTAAAGCTTAAACCATACATTGACCCTTGTATATCGATAGTAAGAAACTTCAATACCCCACTCTTACTGTCACCCAGACAAAAACTAAACAAGGAAACACTGTAGCTAACAGGCATTAATAAACCAAATAGATTTAACAGGTATCTACAGAACATTTCACACAAACACAAAAGAATATGCCTTATTAGCAAATCTTGGAACTTTCTCCAAAAATGACCACATATTCCACCACAAAGCAAGTGCCAACAGACAAAAGAAAATTGAAATAATCTGCCGTTAAAAGACCAAACTTAAGAATAAAAAGAATAGAAGACTATCATAGATTAAAGTTGGATTTCAGCAACAGAATCAACAGAAATCTTACAAACTCATAAAAACTGAACAACTCTCTACAGAATAATGACTGGGTCAAACCAGAAATAAGAAAGAAATTAAAGACTTCCCAGAATTCACTGAAAAATATTGTACAATGTACCTGAACTTAAGAGACACAATGAATGAGCTGCTAAAAGAAAAGTTAATAACACTAAGTACTACATAGAAAAATTGGACATATCTCATATGCACAACTTAGCAGCACATATGGTGTCTTTAGAACAAAAAGAAGAAATCATACCCAAGAGTAGTAGATGTCAGGAAATAATAAAACTGAGGGCTAAAATTAATAAAGTTGAAATAAAGAGAATTAATACAAAGAACAAATAAAACAAAGAATTGCTTATTTGAGAAAATAAATAAGATAGAAAACCCCATAATAAACTAATTAAAAGAGAGAATATATCCAAATTAATAAAAATAGAAACAAAGATGGGGACATAACAAGAGACATTGAGAAAATCCAAAGAATCATTAGATCTTACTTTAAAAACCTATACTCCAGAAATTTGCAAAAACTAAAAGAAATCTAAATCTTCATAGCTGGCACTTACCAAAGTTAAATCAAGATTAGATAGGCAACTTAAATAAAGCCCTAACTCCTGAGGAAATGGAGCTTTCCTCCATTAAAATTTTCCAATCAAGAAGAGCCCAGGGCCAGGGAGTTTTATCTCAGAATTCTACCAAAGTTTCAAGGAAGAGCTAACACCAATACTCCTCACGTTATACCATAAAATAGAAAGAGAAGGAATATTGGCAAATTAACTGTATGGGATCACAGTCACTCTGATAACCAATCCATGTAATGATTCCACAAAGAGGATTACAGAACAATTTCCCTCATGAACATTGATGCAAAAATACTCAACAAAATACCTGTAATCTGAATCCAAGAATGCATCAAAATGATCATCTACAACGATCAGCAGCCTTTACCCCAGAGATTATTCAACATATGAAAATGAGTCAATGTAAACACCATATAAGCAGACAGAAATAAAACAAAACACATGATCATCTCAATTGATACTCAAAAGACCTTTGAGAAAATCCAATTGTCCTTCATGGGAAAAATCTTGGGGATATTTGAGATACAAGAGGCATACCTAATCATAATAAAGGAAATTTAGTGCAAGCCTATGGTAAAAGTCAAGTTAAATGGAGAGAACTCAAAAGAATTTAAATTCAGGAACAAGACAAGGCTGTCCACTCTTTTTATATCTATTAGATCTTTATATCTATTAAATATTATTGTAGAGCAAGAAGACAACTGAAGATCAAGCGGGATATAAATGGAAAAGAAGATATCAAGGAATAATTATTTGAAGATGATATGATATTATACATAAGTGACCCCAAAAATTCTTCAAGGGAACTACTACCGTCGATAATGTGGCTGGAAAAATGATTCATTAAAAAAATTATCAGTAGCCCTCTTATACACAAATGACAAATGGGTAGACTACACTACAATCTGTCTTATTCCCTTGAGACAGGGTCTTTCACTGAACCTGGCATGAGGATGCCAGCCAGCGAGCTCCAGCCATCCTCCTTTCTCTGCTCCCAGAGAAAGTGCTTTGGTTACAGGTAGTGAAACCATACAGAATTTATACCTCAGTGCTGGAATTTGAATTCAGGGTCTCGTCCTTCTACAGTAAGTGCTATTACTCTCTAAGACATTTCAGCCCTGAGTGTTTTTGTCCTCTCTCTCTCTCTCTCTCTCTCTCTCTCTCTCTCTCTCTCTCTCTCTCTCCATCCCTCCTCCCTCCCTTTTTCCCTCCCTCTCCCACTCTCTCTTCTTAGATCCCTTAAGCAGATTACGGGGGAAGGAGGGTGTGCATCAGCCGGGGTGTGGGGCATAGAAGTCCTTACAGAGGGGTTCCTATATTCACCTACCACTAATCTGCTCTTGTGCTGACCTTGAAAGACCCCCGAAGGGAGACCCTCACTCATGCCGCGGGATGGCGCACACCCAAAGACACACAAACGACCATCTTGCTGTAAACACATGAGGCAGTTTATTGGCGGAGCTCCGGGTCGACACGTATCTCACACAGGAGACAGAGGGATTGACCCCAGAAGCCCTGGGGCTTGGGGTTTATATGGACAAAGGTCAGGGGGAGCAGAAAGTTTTGGCGCAGCCACACACAATTGATTGTTTTGAACATTTGAACATCAGCAGATCTGTTCACATGGGAACAGTCCTTGGTTCCTGTTTTTCTCGGAACCCGAGGGTAGATGTTTATCTGAGCTAAAGACACATCTGGTTAAACTCAAACATGGAACATTGTGTGTGGGCCTCAAGGGGGGATGAAGCAAACACTATAAGATCTGATGAGGGGTCTTGGCTCATTACTCACTCGACCATGTCCGGTACCTGTTTCTCTCAGGAATTTGTCCTTGTGTATTCTCCCTATCTTTTACGGCCAGCCGGTCCCTGGAACACTCAATAGGCCTTTGTCTCCTAGCTCTTTGTGACTTATCATCTGGGACCTTGGGCTAGCATACCTGCCGACCTGCACTTATGAGTTAGAGAGTTCTGCTGTTCTGGTTGCTTTAATGCTAATTAAAAATTTTCCCTTTCAACCTAGTAATGCTTTCAATGGACGTGGGCATTTCCAGATTCACTTAGTTTAGGAACTTGCTTCACAATTTAGTATTTAATATTGCCATGTTTATATCCCTGAGGAAATTTTTATTTTAATGCTTTACTATTCACATTTTATTAGAGGCAAAGATAGCTTCAAATGTATGCTTCCTCAAAGCCTATGTTTTCCTTTCTTTTCCTCACACCATACTTAATTTAAACTTTCATTCATATGTCAAAATTTCCATAAATATTCCTTTCTATTGCATTTATGGTTTAGAGGGCTGTAGCTGCTGTGGGATAATCTGACATTATAGCCTCCTAAAAAGTCAGGTACTAAGGTATTTTTAGATTTGTAGATTCAACAGGTTTAAATTGTGTTTCTATTCCAACCCTTGTGAAAAGGTGTATTGTTTCTAGTAAAGGCACGGAGAATAAATAACTTGGGCGTCAAGCCCTAGTGGAGAAGTATGAATTAATTCCCTGCCATATAAGCCCAAAGAAACATCACGGAAGAGGGGACAGAAAGAGTGCAGGAGATGGAGGGCTGGAGAAGTGCCGGTAAAGTGTGTAGCTAATCACTCTCATAAACTCACAGCATCTGTTATTTGCATTAGGTCAGGGAAACAAGATCACTCGATAGTCCAGAAGCAGCACTAACCAGATGCAGTTGGTTACAAGAAAAAAAATAAAAATAAAAATAAATAAGATGCATACAAGGAGAGGATGTGAAGGGAGATGCTGGGACTCTTGTGGAGAGGGGTATTGTTGGGCTGCATATGGTCAAGATGAATTTTGACATGCATGGAACTGTTAGAGGCTAAATGAAAGATATTCCACTTAAAATGTAAAGTGCTGTCACCTTCCCTTCTGTATTGTGGATCCCAGGATTGAGGAGGCTGTGTTTCTGCTCTATATGAGAGAGCAGCATTAATCATCTTTTTGTCAATTGGAAACAGAAAAACAAGCAGAAGAACTTTCAGCGGTAAGAGATTGATATGCACAAAAGAGGTCTGTGTCTGGAGAATAAAGCTATTTTATTTCATAGGCGTTAAATAATATGTTCTTTTATTTATTCCAAGTTGTGGGTCATTTTTTAAAAAAAAAAATCTTAGACCATTTCTCTGCATCGGGAATCGAATTAAAATTACAGTAACTTCTCCCTCTGGGCACTCTTCTTAGGAATTAAACTGTGTGAACAAAAGGATTTCATTTTCTCTGTGTATTTGAATTTTACTGAAATTCAATTGTCGCCTCTCCTTCTTTCTTAGTGGAACATCTCCAGAGTCTCTAGGAGTCCATTTTCCTTCTCAACAGCATTGATTTGCACGCTTGAGCTCTATTTTTCTTTTTAAGATTAATTTCTGCCCACTCTGGTTATAGATCAGTGAGTTCTCTCTTCAGAAGATGATGCTATAGATGGGCCAGAAATTAACTTTTTTATGGAATTATTCACAGACATCCTTGGTTTGCTACTGAATTTGCTCTTTAGGATAATCCCCTCTGGACTGTGAAATCAGCACTGAGAGGTTTGGGAGCACTCAACCTTCTTTAAAGTCAACAGCCTGGCTGTGTCTCTGAAACATCATTAGAAAGGCATCCCGGAAGTGCACGTGATGCCACATCTCATGAATATCTAGGCAACTCATTTGGCTTGGAAGCATGGAGGGAACCTCTGCCTTGATGAAATTCTAGTACAGCTGAGTCATAAACATGGCCTCTGAATTCAGGTAGTTTGATGTAAAGTGTGTGTGTGTGTGTGTGTGTGTGTGTGTGTGTGTGTGTGTGTGTGTGTGTGTGTGTGGGGGGAAGCATTTGGAAATCACGGGACAATCAGGGATGCTGGTCCTTACCTTTCACTCTGTGATGACAGGGTCTCTTGTTTCTTACTACTCCAGAAGCCAGCCTGGCTTCCAGTGAGTTCCTGACCTCTGCCTGCTATCTCCCAGAAGCCACTGCATCCTGGCTTCTAAATGGGTTCTGGGCATCTACACCTAGTCATTAGTCTTGTGCAGCAGATATTTAAGCAATTGAACCATTTCCTAATTCCATGAAATATATTTTTTATTATAATGTTATTGTTATCCTCATGATTGCTTCTTTAGATGGCTTATGTCACATATTTTGTCATAGTTAAAAAAATGAAACCTAAGTAGCACAAGTTGATTTCCTATACGGTATGCTTTGGTTTTAATTCATTTATTTTTAGCTACGCAAGTTTTTGTTTTATGATTGTTGTGAGGATTACAAAAATATAAATATCGCCAAAATTTGTCCCAAGTGTTTGGGTAACTATATAGAAAGAACCCTACCATAACAATACCTTTTTAAATGAAAACATTAATTTTTATTTTATTTTATTTTATTTTTTCTTTTGGGTTTTTGAGACAGGGTTTCTCTGTGTAGTCTTGACTGCCCTGGACCCACTTTATAGACAAGGCTGACCTCAAACTCATAGAGATCCGCCTGCCTCTGTCTCTCAAGTGCTGGGATTAAAGACATGCACTACCACCACCACCCAGCTGAAAGTATTAATTTTTAAAACAGTGAGTGATGTAAAGACAATATGTCCAAAATTCAATGTCTATAAGACACTGAGAGCATAGAGTTAGGCATGGAAGGACAGCCCAGAGAAGAAGATGTTGACTTGGATTTCTGTAGTGATGTCCAGGAGCAGTCAGACAGAAAGTGATATTGTTGATATTTAAAGATGATTTAATCAATCGTAGAAAGTGATATATGCCAAGAATTCACGAAGAGATAGGAGGGCAAGACAGAGACAGACCGAGGCAGAGACAGAGACAGACAGAGGCAGAGACAGAGACAGACAGAGGCAGAGACAGAGACAGACTATTCAAAGACAACATAATTCTATACTAAAGTCTACTTCTCCCCAAATCTTGGATCCTTTAAGAAGTAACAAGGAAATGTTCTGTCCCTTCCAGCAGGACCAGTAATTACGGGGTCGCGAAAGGAGCCATACCTGAGAGATGGGATGGGAAATAAGAGGCGAGACCAAGTAGCGTTCCTATCAAGGTCCGTTTATTGAATCAAGAACAGAAGCTTATATGGGGTGGAGGCAGGAACTAAGCAGTGGGGGGGGGGGGCACGAGAATGTCTCCAGATAATACCATCAGGGGAACATACTGTGTTTTTTTCTTGGAGCAATTTCTATCTTATCTTAGCTAACTATCTCTTGGAAAGTCCTGAGCTAACCTGCTAAATAACATATGCAGGGGGTGAAGGGAGGAAGTTATGCAGAGGCTGAAAGGAGGAAGTTATGCAGAGGCTGAAAGGAGGAAGTTAGCTTTGGAATGGAGCATCAGTATCTTTTCATAGCCAGTAGACTCTTTTAGCCTTGAATGACCCTGGACTGGCTCTGAACATTTCCCCCTTCTTTATTAAGTAGAAGCAGAGTGAGAGAGAGAGGGGGGAGTAGAGGCCTGACCCCCCTCGAGATGGGCGTTGTGTTAAGAGGTCAATGCATGGCCATTTTTTCAGGTCACACATGTCCCCAACATCCCAGACGAGTTTGAGGAGGACAGGGAAAGGATAGTCACATCCTTTATGCGTGTCATCCTGTATGCAGTCAGGCGTGCTCCTCAGGAACCTACCAGGGTGTCTGGCATGGTTTCCTGCAATGCTTAGCCTCACACCCTCTCAAGTGAACAATCGACTCAAGCCCTTAGGTCTCAGCTTGTTGAAGTCGAGGCCACTTTTAGCCGCATTATCAGGGGCGGCATGGTCATCTGCCTCGGGGTTGAGTCGTTCGAGCCTGTGGTAATGAACTTCCACATGGGTGGATCCCTGTATAGCAGAGTCTATCTGGCATTTGACAAAGTCAGTAATCTTTCTGAAAGCCCACGGTCCAAAAGATATTAGTAGTAAGAACCCTATAAGAGGTCCCAGCAATGAAGGGAGAAGGGTAGTCAGAAGAGGGGAAGCAGAAAACCAATTTTTATACCAGGATTCAGCTCTATCTCGCTCCCGCTTGCGATTTTCTAAACTTTCTCTGACCTTCCTCATGCTATCCTCTATGATGCCTGTTTTATCAGTATAGAAACAGCATTCTTCTTTGAGTGCTGCACATAATCCCCCTTGTTGTAAAAACAGCAAATCTAGCCCTCTCCTATTTTGCAGTACCACTTCTGCAAGGGAGGAAAGCAAATCCTTTAAAGCTGCCATAGCAACCTGTATTTCAGCCATATCCTTATCTATGGCTGCACTAAGCTGGTGATAGTTTTGATTGGCAATCACTAAAGAGGAAATGCCCGTCCTGTCTCCGACAGCCCCGAGCCCCAGTAGAACCGCGATGGTTGCGGCCATAATATGCTCGCGTTTGACCCTGGACAGTGTACCCAGAGGAGTCCAGAAGTTGAGAAATTCATCTGTAGAATAAACTGTTAATCGAGGAAGTAGCTGAACAAGCACACAGTAATCAGATTGTTGTAGAAAGGACTGTACCACAATAAACGGGGTTAGGCCAGTGGAACATGCCAAATAGGTATCACTTGGGGCTACCAGGTAGGTGGAGCCGCCACTGACCTCAAGGGTCTGATTACACAAAGGGGAAATAACCGAGGGTAAATGCATCCTGGATCCCCTGATACAGAGCCCCAGGCCTGAGACTTGGGCCAGGGTCGTGCCTTCCCTGGCTTCCGGGTTCCAGCAAACCAGGGAGGAGTCATTAGTAATGGTAAGATCACCAAGGATAGCAATGCCCTCATAAAAAGGGGGGGGGGGAGCATGGTAACATAACCAACAATCATCTGCAAGGTTGGGATGAATAGAGTGCAGGGCAGACCAGGATTCACTAACCATGGTCAGGATAATATTAATAGAAGGTGAGGGACCGGGAGGTACGGTGGTTGAAACAGGGTGGTATGGGGTGTAACAGTGGCTGTTGGGTGGCGTGCACCCGTATCAGACCACTGGTTCTGTAAGACCTGATTTGGGCCAATGGCCACTGGTTTTGAATTGGGAATGGTCTTGAGTAGTTTAATTTTAAAAGTGAGGCCAGGATCATATCCAATTGTATATAACCTAACTCCCCACTCTAGGCCTCAATCCTCCCATGTGGCCTTCTTTTCTTTGTCAGTAAAGGTAATCACAAGGGGGTTACACCATTTACTACAGTCACGTGTGCCAGAGAGGTCAACTGTTTCTGGGGATCCTTTCTTTTAACAGTTATATAATCCCAAGAAGATGAAGGTCTCCAATAGGTATCTCCCGTGGTCTCACATCCCCAAGCGGCACAGTAAAAGTCACTAGAGAAGCTGCATTTGTGACCAAGGGAGCGGTCTCTGTGTCCCCCGGGACACACATAAATGGGTATTGCTCCCAAAAAGCACCTGAGCACTTGTCCATCACATCCTGCTTGGACACTCTTAGGCTGGAGATCCAATGGCTTATCTTGGGGCATATAATGGGAGGTGTTCCCCAGGCCTCGCTGGCCCCCAAGGCCAGCATATATAAGTCCACCTCCAAAGTAGGCCAGGGTGTTTGATGAGTGGTAGAGGAAGAGGAGTTAACGATGTCCCCTGCCCCATTCATAATTACCCAGGTATAGTTGTACATCTGATATGAGGCAGACGAGGCTGCACCTCCGAGGCAGGCCAGGAGCAGGAAAAGGCTGAATGGAAGTCATAGCACAATTAAAGCCTTTCCTCAGGGCGTTCTTCCCTGGGTGAATCAATCTGTTTAATTAGGTGCTCAGGCAGCCAACGGGCATTCCCCTCCTTTGAGTCATAGACACAGGCATGTCCCTTTCCCCAGATAAGAATAGGGTTGGGACCCTGCCACCGGGAGGTGAATGGATCTTTCCATAAGGCTTGAGCATAAGTCTGAGAGGTTGTAGTGGGCCATAAGTGATCTGCTGCTGATCGGTGATTTTTGTCTAGGATAAGGAAATTTTGGGGCCAGAATGGGCCGCCTGGAGGGTGGCTCCTATTGCCAGATGTACACTTTGAGATACTTTATGGGCAAAGGGGTCAACATCAACACAGAGTCTGATATAATCATTAATATCCTTACCCCTTGTATGGCCGTGCAAGGCAGTTTTACAGGCACCATTAGCGTTTTCATAAGCAAGCTGTTTTAAAAGCCTATTTTCAGATTTGTCTGGCCCCAAGACTCTCTCTGCGGTCTCAAGTAGACGTACAATGAAATCACTGTGAGGTTCATGGGGCCCTGAACTACTTTAGTTAACGGGATGGTAAGAACGCCTTTCCCTGGTAGAGCGCGCCATGCCCCCAAGGCTGCATTTTTAACTTGGGCAAGAAGCCTGGGAGGTAATGCTGCTTGCTTTGTTTCTGAAGAATAGCAGCCCTGTCCCGTTAATTTATCAAAAGTCCAGGAAGAAGAAGTGGACTTTCTTTGATTATTTTTTGCCGTTTCTTGACAGCAGTCCATGAAATCAGCCTTCCAGAGTAAATATTGTCCACACTGGAGAACCGATTGGCCGAGTTTGAGCCATTCTCCTGGGACAAGGTAACCCTCGGGGGCAAGAGAATTGAGCAGAGAAAGAGGAAAGGGAGTGGTGGGCCCATAGTTTTTAACTGCACTATGGAGTTCCTTTAGAATCTTGAATTTTAGGGGCTTAAAAATTGGATTGGGGTCTGAAGGGGAGGGGTCAGAGCCCCCCTGTTCCTCATCATCTGAGCCATGACCATCAGTATCTTCTAAATCATCGGCCGTCTCGTCACCCTCCGGCGGAGAATCCTCAGTAGAGGCCTTGGCGCCGGAAGACTCGTTGGAATTGGCTTGAAGCCGGGTCATCACAGGAAATGCTAGCATAGGGCGTTTTTTAGAGGGGGCCCTGGGGCGCTAAATTGTGGCCCCTGTCATGGGGGAGGGCAGTAGAAGAGCTTGTCGGAGGCATCTTGGAGGGATTGGACCTCCATAGAAAGTTCAGAGTATTCTTTTTGAAGACTAAGAACCTCTTTAAGGTCTTGAATCTGTAGTTTTAAGTTGCGTTTAGCCAAATGTAAGGAGGATTAACTGGGAAGGTGAGGCTGAAGTGTGGGGGCAATAAAGGGAGGGGGCCGATAAGGGGGCGGGCAGGAAAGGGGCGGCCAATCTGGGTTATGGTTCTTGGCGGCCTCTTCCTCTAAGGTAGCTTCCTCAGAGGGGCTTAAGTCATCCGAGGTGGGGATTGTCTTAACAACAGGATAAGTCTGTGTTGCAGGGCCCTGGCCAGTGGGGGCATCATCCGCTAGAGAGAGCTTGGACAGGGAAGGATATAAAGGCTTATTGGAGGCGGGAGGGTCATCCCCCATGTCTACGACAACAGAAGGGCAGGGGGATTTTAGAGGTTGTAACGACTTAGAGCCGTGTGACTCCTGGGAGGCCAAGGAGGCGGAATGAGATAAGGGCTGAATAAAGGCCTCAGCTGAAGCAACCACGGAAGAAATGTCAGGGGCATCAGAAGAGATAAGATCTTTAATTAAAGTCCAGTAATTAAAAGTTTGAAGAGGAACAGTCTCAGGACCATGTTGGGAAGAATAGGAGTCTAACTCTCGACAAACACGGTCCCAATGGTCAGGATTAATATTAGGACCATCAATGACAAACCAAGGACAGGCTTGGGAAACAAATAAAAAAAAAAAAAAAAATACAAGGTCTTTTTTCTTAACTCTAACTCCTCTTTCCCTGAGACAAGGTTTAAGGTGGCGAATAAATTGCACTTCCTTTGAGAGACTTTTACCCATCGTATTGACAGAGATGAACATTTACCTAAGTGCGGAGAGGTCCTGTGAGCGGCAGGCCCGCACTGGAGACAATCGGAGGTACTTTAAGTTTGACCTTGCGAGAAACTTGACCGCGGCGGTTCGAACTATTGCCCATGAAGGGTCTCTGTCGTGGTAGAGAGCTCATACCTCATGGCCACGTTGGGCGCCACTTGTCCTGTCCAGCAGGACCAGTAATTACGGGGTCGCGAGGGGAGCCATACCTGAGAGATGGGATGAGAAAGAGGCGAGACAAAGTAGCGTTCCTATCAAGGTCCGTTTATTGAATCAAAAACAGAAGCTTATATGGGGTGGAGGCAGGAACTAAGCAGGTGGGGGGGGGGGGGCACGAGAATGTCTCCAGATAATACCATCAGGGGAACATCCTGTGGTTTTTCTCGGAGCAATTTCTATCTTATCTTAGCTAACTATCTCTTGGAAAGTCCCGAGCTAACCTGCTAAATAACATCTGCAGGGGGTGAAAGAAGGAAGTTATGCAGAGGCTGAAAGGAGGAAGTTATGCAGAGGCTGAAAGGAGAAAGTTATGCAGAGGCTGAAAGGAGGAAGCTAGCTTTGGAACGGGGCATCAGTATCTTTCCATAGCCAGTAGACTCTTTTAGCCTTGAGTGACCCTGGGCTGGCTCCAAACAATGTTCCATGCCTTTAGTGATTTCTTTTTCAGAGTATTTGGGGGACTCAGTTGTGACATAGTAACTAATA
The DNA here is from genome assembly GCF_903995435.1 of Acomys russatus. Classification (NCBI taxonomy): domain Eukaryota; kingdom Metazoa; phylum Chordata; class Mammalia; order Rodentia; family Muridae; genus Acomys; species Acomys russatus. The sequence goes on from NC_067142.1 coordinate 21,889,215, forward strand.
ATTACGATTTTTCCCTCTAGAAAGTTTCAACTCCCTGATCCTGGAAAACACATAAAATAAGAGACAATATTAGAGAATTGTGGTTTTGCACAGATGTGGGAATTGACGCAAGTGAGCACACACCTGGACAAGGAAGATGGAAGATAGGCAAAGATTGTCTGAGTAGCCAGGCCATAAGGAACACTCCTCTAAGGCTTTTGCATCAGCTCCTGCCTCTGGGTTCCCGCCCTGACTTCCCGAGATGGTGGGCAACAAATTGAAAGCTAAATTAAACCTTTTTCACCAAGCTGTTTTATTATAACAATCAGAAGCCAGAGTATTGCTGTGATAGGCTTGATCATATGTTTTGGGAGAGAATTGTAGAAGGACTTTGGCATTTGGGGTTAAAAGCCATTGAGTTCTCAGAGATCAGTGGGCTCTTCTGTGGGAGCTTGGAACATAGGAATGTTGAGAGCAGTGCAGACAATGGAGGTGTGTCTTGTGACGTTTCATAAGAAAGCAAAGACTCTAGTGGGGCCAAATTAAGAACCACTTTTAGGTCTTTATAGATGTTTTGAGTTGATAATGACAAGATGTGATGGAGATTGATTTACATTCAGAATCTTAGATGCTCAAAGATAGGAAAGATGCTTTCTTCAAGGCTGTCAAATACAAATAGCCAAAACACTAAGAATATAACATTTATATAATTTCTGATTTTGTCTGGTTCTTCTTGCTGTAGGTAGTTTATTATAGATATGTGTAATAATATAAACGAATATGTAAAAATACAAAATGTTAAAATAGATTACAGAAACCATCATGCCCCACGTCAAGCACCACTTATTGGCTCTTGTTCTTTAACAATTAAACTTTATCATTAATTTGTTAAACAAAGGCTTCTGCCTTACAACCCAAACTATCCTAATTAGGAGGGAAAAGAGATAAAGGAGAACAAGAATGAAACCTTCTGGGTATCAGTTCTGTGGGGCGAATCCTTCGGCATAATTCTCCTAGAATCTCGCAGATCCTGTGTCTTACAGAAGAAAGCAGCAGCACTCAGTGCTCTGCTCACTCCCTTAAACCCACCCCACACCCTGTGCCACTAGACCAGAACCATTGGTCTCTCCTCTGATGATTCCCTCCTCCCATAGATGATTATTTTGCAATACAATAGCCAAGGTGGAGTCCTTGTCCTTGTCCTTAATCCAGGGCCCAAATGACTCCTCTCAGTCTGTCACAAACGTTTATCTCAGTGGGATATCAATGGGGTCTCAATGGGGTCAAGCCAAGCAAGACTACTTTTACCTTGTGCCCAGTCTAAGCCAAGGTCACATTCCTTCCACACATCCCCCTTTTCTATTAAAAAATAAATAAATAAAAATAGGCAAAAATAAGAACTATGTACATAAATATACATATATATAGAACCATCAGGTATCAAGTACATAGCCCATTCCTTTTGTATTTGATAATCTTGGAGAAAGTATTTCACTATCCTCTCAAAGTGAGTCCTTTCCTATTGTCTAAAGTTTTCTAAAGTCTATTCATTAGAAATTACAATTATCAATCTATAAACGTGTTTTTAATTCTTAAACTAAAGCTTACAGTAACACTCTGGCCATGTAGTCTTCAACCCCATCAGAGATCCAAGAAGGAAATATTATCTAATGTCAAAGAAGTACAGGCAAGCAACTTCCATAAGTATAGACAGGACAGAGAGAGCCGACTGCTTGGACAGTCACAGTTTCCTCTCCATCATCGAGGCATCCAGGCTTCAACCCAAAACATCCAACAGATTGCTCTGTGAAACAGGAATTCTGATGGACTAGCCCACCTAGTCTCTGCAAAGCTGGGCAGCCAATTTCTCACTATCATTCTTGATCATAGTCAACAGTCAGTCTGGTATCAGCAGTAGAGATAAGAAAAGTTCCTCGGTCCAGTGGCTATCTTCCACCGTCCTTTCTTGGTGCTTTCATATTCACTGAAGGAGACTGGAGGTGTTGCCAGGAGCAGATGTGTTTCTTTGTCACCACTTTAATTTTGGAGACCAGGTCCTGCACTAAACTTGGAGCTGCTAAGATATCCTGGTGCACCAGCCTGCAGATGGTCATCATGGGACTACATAGTCTCTAATCATGTAAGCCAACCTAATAAATCCCTTCATAATTTTATATATATCCAATTTGTTGTGCTCTCTGGAGGACACTGATTAACATAGCTCTGTTTTTTATTCCTCCTTTGGAAAAAAAATCTTCCATAAATCTCTTCATCCAGAGTCAGCCAGTTCCACCTGCAATTTCAAAATAACTTGTGTTTGTGTGTGCGTGCATGTGTGTGTGTGTGTGTGTGTGTGTGTGTGTGTGTGTGTGTGTGTGTTGTCCAGAGATTAACTTTGGAAATTTTTCTCTAGGAGTTGTCCCCCTTATCTTTTTTTAGTTGTTGATGTTACTTTGTTTTTTGACATGGAGGGGGTGTGATTTTCCCTGGAGTGGAAATCACCAATTAGGCTCATCTTGCTGGTCAATGAGCCCCAGGAATCCCCTGTTTCTACATCTCTGTCACTAGGATTACATGTATATACCACTGGGCTCAGCTTTTTCATGTGGCTTCTAGATATTAAACTATGACCCATATGTCTGTCTGGCAAGGATTTTACGGACTGAGTCATCTCCCCAGTTATAGTATAGCTATCTTCTTGCTAGGTCTCTTTTTTTCCTCCTGCTTAGTCAAAGATGCTGTCTCATGGCTACGGAGCCATGAGCGAAGATTAAAGACAACAAAGGTTAATTTGGCTTTCAGTACTTAGAAACACATTAAACATACTGCTTAACCACAGATGCTCAGCTTGAGTAACACTTTCAGACAGTTGAACATGTTATGCTTTGCACAATTATAACAGCTCCGTAATACTCCTAGCTGGAAATCACAGGAAGAAGACAACAGAGACACATCCAATAGGCTATATCTTGTGACCAGTCAGCGTTATATCATGACCACTTACTCATTATGGCTTCCACAGTAGATTATGGCTTCTGTAGTTCACAAACCTTCCATGTTCTCTAAATGTATGTTACAGCCTTGGTGTGTGTGTGTGTATGTATGTATGTATGTATGTATGTGTGTGTGTGTGTGTTTGTGTGTCTTTTTGTCTGTGTCAGTACTTCCCTTTTCACCTTATTTAATTTAAATAATTGTATGAGTATGGGTGTTTTCCCTATACATATGTCTACACATTAGATGCACGCCGAGTGACCACAGATGTCAGAAAAGCCCATTGAATCCTCTTAAATTGTAGTTTCGGGTGTTTGTGAGATGCTACGTGGATGCTAAGAATTGAACCTGGGTCCTCTGGAAGAGCAGCTCGTACTATTAACCACTGAGTTTTCTCTTTCACCTGATTTCCCACCCTGTTTGAAGCAGAACTTCTCTTCTTAGTCACTGTTGCATATGTGAGACTAGCTGGCCCTGTGCTTCGGGGGATTATCCTGCTTTTGTTCCCCATCTCTCTACAGAGCACTGGGATTAGACACGTATGTGCCACTTCATGCACACTCCATCCCCATGGGTCGGATGCCGGGTCACCATGCTTAAAAAGCACTTACCCACTAAGGCATCTTCACTGCCCTCATCTTAAGACTTAGCATCAAACCAGCAGCTTTATAGTTGTTTTGGATACAATGTGATTCTTTACAAACAAACAAATAAATTGAATTGCTTTGTTCATTGAACACATGTTCTATTCAGCCTTGCATATTTGTCTACAAAACATGGTTTGTTTACATAAAAAAAAAAAAACAAAATAATGAGACTCCTGTCTTTTGGAGCTTATATTTTATTAGAACAGTTAGTGGAAAGTCCAAAGGAAACTCCAAAAGGCATTCTAAATATCTAGGAGTGAGCTCAACCTGGACTATAGGGGTATTTCTGGCAGTTTGATGAAAGCCAGCAACACTTAGGAACTTGTAAAAACCAGTTCCAGTTGGCCAAAAGGAATCATTTTCCTTGTCTCTGGCAGAAGTCTACCTGTGCTACTTACCAGTCAGCATATCAAAGCAATCCTGACATCCAGACTCCCTGAGTATCACAAGTACTTGTTAGACTCTTTTTTAATTTCATTTTTTATTATTATTAATTTATTTATATTACATCTCAATTGTTAGCCCTTCCCTTGTATCCTCCTATTCCTCCCTCCCTCCCGCTTCCCCCATTCTCCCCTCCCCTATGTCGGTGACTGAGGGAGACCTCCTCCCCCTACACTCACACTAGTGTGTTGGCCCTTCTTATTTCCTCCTGCACCCTAAGTCCCCCCAGCTCAGCGGCTGGCATCCGGCCACCTACTCACTCTTCTCATAACTCACCACTCTCACTGCACTCTGCTCTTTGTATTCTCACTACACTCTTCCTATCACACCCTACTCTCCCTTCTCTCACAGTCTGCTGGCCACGTCAAGTCAGCTTCTTCCTGTCTTTGCTCTGAACACTTCCAGATGTCTCTGGATCCTTTTTTCTCTGTTATTCACAATAAAAATCTTCTTTATCACTATTTGTGTGTGAGGGGCTGTATGGCAGTTATTCATGTGTGCCCCTGTGTGTGAAAGCCAGAGGTCTATTTCAGGTGTCATTCCTCAGGAGCTGTCAACATCTTTGGATTCGGTGCTGTTCCAGGCTTTCATCAGAAAAGCTTCTTACTGCAGCAGGCAGAAGGTCCTGCAGAAGCCTGTAGCTGGCTAAAGCGCCAAGAGTAGGTGATGTCAGAGCGCCCATCCTCTAGTGGGACTTCCGTGTCACTGTTCCAAGGCCCAGAGAACAGCACGGAAGAGGGAACACAATGACTGTGAACCCCAGAGGATCAGGACATGTGCAGTCAAATGACATAGGTAGAGCGACTGCACCCACAGACCCACTGAGGCAGCGGTTATTTGCCCAGGACCTATTCACGTTTGAGCCCATCCACATTTCTTCATGCTTGGCTAATTCTTTAGGGACTCCACAGGGGTTTTCTTTATAACATGTGGTGGGCTGGAGATATAGTGACATTTTAGCTTGATAGCACAGATAGAATGTGACTCTTCTCTACCTCAGTTTCTTTTTTTTGTATAACAATGACAATTAAATATCAATTGAGCTAGTTTTATTTCTGTTGCTGTGATAAAACATCCTGGCATAATGAAATTGATGGGATAAAGGTTTTATTTATCTTACAATTACAGGTTATATTTCATTATTTGGGGGAAATCAAGGCAGGAGTTCAAGCAACTAATCGAATCCTATCAACAGCACAGAGAAATGAAGACAATCAGGCTGGCTACTTTCTTCTGCTTGCTGCTTAGTGGTTTTTGTTTTGTTTTGTTTTGTTTTTTTTGTTTTGTTTTGTTTTGTTTTTACTTTTTATTGATTCAGTGTGAATTTTATATCATACACCCCAAGCCCACTCATCTCCCCATTCTCTTTTCTCCATACTTTGCCCTTGAATTCTCCTGCCCAAAGGGAAATAAAATAAGAGCTTAAAAACCCTTATCTTGGAAGCTGTAGTGTATTACAGTGCATCACACTGTATACCTTTTTGTCCACACATCTTTACTTGAAGCTGTTCATTGCAATGTGCCATTGGTCTGGTTCCAGGCCTCTGGCTTCTGCTACACAGTCTATACTGGATCCTTACTGAAACCCATCTTGGATGTCCTGTTGTTTCCCCGTGTCATGGAGATCCCGCAGCTTTGAATCTGCAGGACATACCAGCCCTTTCACATCCTCCAGCAGATCACAGATGCATTGTTGGGGTTGGCCAATTCAATCCCCTGCATCTATGCCTGGGAGGTAGCTGAGATAGTCAGCCAGCCCTTCAGCTCTCCCGGGCATGCACCACCAGGGTGAATGGTCCAGTGATACCTCACCCAGTGTGTCAACCAACAGGGAGGGTCAGCTCTCCTGCTCTCATGTCTGGGGCCAGCTCACCTGTACACATTCGCACATTCACATTGTATCTGCCCAGTCACCACCAGGGCTAACTCTACTGTGCTGCCCAGGTGAGGGACAGGACCTACTTTCTGGAGTGCTTAAGCCAGTGAGGGACACAGAGAGATCTCCTCTCTAGTAATCTGGGGGCAAGCTCTCCCACCCCTTGTAGGATGTGAGGGGTGAGAAATGACATCTCTCTCCCTCGTCCATGATACCTCATCTGCTGTCTAGTTTTTTTTATCTAGCTTTCTCCTGTCTCATATAACCTATGATTCTCTTTGCCCAGGGAATGATGCTGCCAGCAGTGGTCTGAGTCTTCCTCTATAAGTCAGCAATCAAGATCATCTACAACAGACATGCCTCAAAGCAATTTCTCAATTAAGGATCACTTCTAAAGTGATTCTTGGCAGTGGAAAGCTCACATTTAAAACAAACCAAGTTACCTCCAATAGTTATGAGGGTTACATGATAACATATGCAGGATATAGTTTTCAATAAATATGCTTTTTCCAATGGATTTTACATATTTGTTTTTAAGTGTGTGTGTGTGTGTGTGTGTGTGTGTGTGTGTGTGTGTGTGTGTGTATAGGCAGGTAAGTAGATAGATATGAATATACACATAATTGCAGGTTACCTCTGAAGACAAAAGAGGTGCTGGATTTCCTGGAACTGGAGTTACAAGCAGTCATGAGGTAGCTAGTATGTGTATTGGGAACTGAATTCTGATTCTCTGCAAGAACAGCAAGTGCTTTTAACCACTGATACATCTGTAGCTCCTACCACTAAATTTAAATACTATGACTTTATCTGGTTAGCTAAGGTTTTGCTAGGGTATCCTACATGTCCCTACCATATACTTATATTTTCAGTGTGTCATAAATCAGTAATTGATTGGATATTAAACATCATTTCCTTTTCTCAAACTTTTTATCATATTAATATTTACAATGAGACCCACTTATAAGAAGGTGATCTGTAGTTTTAGTCAACCAAAAAGCACAATTACTAAACCATACTTTCCTTAGAGTGTTTTCTAATATATTCTAGTGTATTACTTATTGAAATATATTCAAGATGTAATTATTTCATCTTTTTGAAAGTTATTTATTTTTCTAAGCCATGTATGCTCATTGTGTAAGACGGCATTTTCCACTAGGATCAATCAAAAATATAGGTTTGTCTTGATGGTACAATAAATATTATTCAATATTATATGTTGGGGCAAAACTTTGCATAAACCTTTATAGAGATATATCACAAAGGTTGATTAAGTCAGTGAAAGTATTTTGTAACCTTAAACAAGCAATATTTTTTCAAAATGCTAGCAAATGACCCACTATTCGCAAAGGAATATCAATAGAACAAATTTATATGGAAGTTCATCAATAAAAAGACATAAATTCAGACTCATGTATATGTATGCATGAAGTGTATCTTTATATCATTATTAAAACTTTAATGATGCTTATTTTTAAAATATGAAAAAACTTTTCTCTCTGGGGTGTGTGTGTGTGTGTGTGTGTGTATGAGAAAAAGAGAGAGAGAGAGAAAGAGAGAGACAGAGAGAGAGAGAGAGAGAGAGAGAGAGAGAGAGAGAGAGAGAGAGACAGTGCATTTGAGATTTAAGTTAGGGTTTATAGAGACTGGTATGTATCTCCAGCTAGCCTCATACTTGGTATGCATCCTAGGCTGGTCTCAAACAGTTTTTATTCCTTACTTTCCAAGTGCTGAAACAACATGCATAAGTCAACACACCTACTTTGCCATATTTGTTATTGCTGCAACAACACATCGGACACAAAGTATTTAACAAAGTAAGCCTCTGGCTCCACTGATTCTAACTCTGTGGAGAGACAGAACATAGTAGTGGAAGAACATCAGAGGAGGAGACTGTTTAGCTTGTGGTAGACAGAAGCCCCAGCATGAGAAAGCAGCCCAAGGCCAAATGCAGCTTTCCAAATGGCTTTACCCCCACAACCTAGTCTCTTCTATTAGGCCCCATCTCTTTTTTTTGTTTGTTTGTTTTTTGTTTTTAATTTTTTATTATTAATTTATTCTTGTTACATCTCAATGGTTATCCCATCCCTTGTATCCTCCCATTCCTCCCTCCCTCCCTCCCTCCCATTTTCCCCTTACTCCCCTCCCCTATGACTGTTCCTGAGAGGGATTACCTCCCCCTGTATATGCTCATAGGGTATCAAGTCTCTTCTTGGCAGCCTGCTGTCCTTCCTCTGAGGCCCCATCTCTTAAACCTCAGTAAACAGAACCTCACTCAAATGTACCAATAGCTGTGGGCATTCGTCTTGGAGACAGTGGTGTGTGAGGACCATTTCACATCTGTGCTGGAATACCTGGTCTTTGCAGTTCTTCTCGATCCGAGCTGTGGTGTGTGTGTGTGTGTGTGTGTGTGCGTGTGTGTGTGTGCGCGCGCGCGCACGCGCACGTGCTAATAGATGTGGAGAGCCATGGAGACTGCTGTAATGGGCCTCCCACTGCTCAGAAGTGAAAGCCATGAGTGCTGTAGAGAAGGTAAAGGATGCAGCATTGTTTATTCCGGACAAGGGCAGCTTGGGAGGAGGAGACTGAAAGCGAGTGTTCAAGGCAGGTTTGTTTTGTGAAGGATGAGCACACAGCATTTCTATCTTTGGAACACAAGGGATGAACGAAATCATGCGGATTAGGTACAGTAGCTCCCTGTGATGTCTGGAAATGCCTTCAGAAGAAGGAGAACCCAAGCCAAGGTGATGGTGAGTTCATTCTCTATGGGGGATTTTGAACAGAAGAAAGCTAAACCTTTAAATAAATACCTTAACTCCTGCCTTATTAATGATAGAATGCGTGGACATCACTTCTTTTCCAAGTGAAGATTTTAAAAACTCATTGAAGGGTTCTAAATCAATATTTTGTGGTTTTTGCATAAACTATCAGAACTTTTAACTCTATTATTATATCTCCTGCTGTGTGTGTGTGTGCGCGCATGTGTGAGCGTGTGTTATTTACATGTGTACCCACACTTGCCTATGCATGTTTGCATGATGGACAAAGGGAAATTGCAGTGTCATCTTCTCTTGCTCACCACCTTATTTTTGTTGTCCTTGTTGAGCTGGGAGCTTGCTGATTTGCCTAGACTAGCTGGCCATCAAACCATCAGTACGCTACCACCCAGCTATTGGGGTTACACTCTGCCCTGCCTGGTTTTCGTGTGGATACTCAGGTCCTCATACTTAGGCAGCAAGTGTTTAATGCATGGAGCATTATCTTCAGCTTATATGTGTGTGTATATGTGTAACCAAGCTATCAATAAGAAAACTAAAAGATAATTCCTAAAGCAGGGGTAAGTACCCCCAAACCACATGATAAAATCATTTGTATCTAAGTATGTAATGAAACCCTAAAACTCCGTCAACAGGAGCTGGAGAGATGGCTCAGTGGTTAAAAGTCTGTTCTGCTCTTGCAAACTACCTGAGTTTGGTTCCCAGCTCCCACATAATGTCACAGGCGTGCCTATGCATGCATTCACAGCCACATAAACACACAAATAAAAATTAAATCTTGAGAAATCTTTGTCATAATGAGGCTTATGAGCAAGCAAATGAATTGAAAACTAAGACTAAGATGTAGAGGAACACTTAGATTAATTGCACCACCCAGTAGTTCTTCCAATATTAGTTACAATTTCATGGTTGAGCAAAATACTTGACATAATACACCTGTTGGGGGGAGAGGATGATTTTGAATCATGGGTTTAGAGGTTTCAGTGCACATTTGCTGTTGCCCATGACAGCCTGAGGCTTTTCGGTGTATCGCAGGCCTGCCAGGGGATGCTTGCTTCACTGTGTGGCCAGGGAGCAAAGAGATAGATTGTGCAAGGTCTTGAGACCCTTTTGAAGGCTAAGCCCACGTAGGTTCCACCACCTATTGAATTAACATAAGCTGCCACCTTTATATTTTTATTTTTTGTTTTTTATTTTGTTTTGTTTTTTAAAATACATTTATTTTATTACACATGTATAAAAGAAACTACATACAGCAGGGAGAACCATGCAGCAATCATGAGTTCTATAAATACTGCATTCATAGTGGTTTGGTTATTTGTATTTGTCCAGCTTGAAGTAAATATCTTTCCTGTCTTGTTGGGTCTAAATTTCTGAATGAAATTCAATATCTATCCTATCTCAACTCTAATAACTTAACTCCTTTATCTTGATCTAAAAAGATCTTATCCCCTAAGCAACTAAACTTGATTATAAAACTATAGTATCTGACCTTCAATGGCCCTCAGAGACTTGAGAAGGAATAAAACTTAAATTCCTGAGTGAACCAGCAGTGCAGGTTAGCAGCTTCCACATGAACAAATTGACTTAGACGGTTTACTGCCTGAACAGTCACCCAATATTCTCTATAACATTGGAGCCTCATCTTCAGCTTTTTGGCCCAATATCTCTGCCAGATATTTGCAGGGCAGGAACTATTGAGGACTTGCTTACGCTGTCTTGGCAGAGTGAGGCTGTTGATTCTGGCTGCATCTAAGCTGCTCATTTTTAGGCAGAATTCTGTTTGTGGCAGGAACAGGGACATTTTGCCCAGTGGCTGGTTTGCCACATTCGAAGCCATCTCCATAAGGAGGTTCTTTTATGCTCATCATCTTCTTTGAGGTCAGTTTGGTGTTGTCAGGAGTTAACTTGTCTTGTTGTCAAAGAAATTTAGGATTATAGAAACAACTTTAAATGCCATATTCTGTGTGTCTCTGAGGCTTTTGAAGACCTTATTCAACTATTTTACCTCATATCTATCTGTTAGACTTAGCATATATATTCTTGTGCTAAAATCTGACAAGTATTTGACATGCCCATGTTTTGTATCAATATGCTAAATTTCATATCAATGACTTAGATATAACCTTCATTATGAATAACAATTAAGGCCTTGAATTAAGGAGTAGGTTCAATCATCTAGATTTTGTTCTAGCCTCTATGTTCCTATGTCTCCCTTTCTTTATTTTTAGCTCCTATTTCCTTACCTATCCTTGATTTGTTATGGCTCAACTTAACGATTTTGAGAGTGCCTCCTGTGTCTTGCTGATACATATTAGGTACTACTAAATTTCATACACAGAGAAGGGTGGTGCCAAAGAACAAAAAGGCAACAAAAGTTAAAAATGAAATAATAAAACCATTGGCACAGTTGCTAGTAAGGATTGGTACAGGCTGCTGGACTCCGGGTGAGAGTGGTATGGAAGAATGGGGGGATGGAAGGACCCAGAGGGTTCAGGAGTCACACAAAGAGACCATCAAGGCTGGAAGTTCTGAATCCAGGGAGGCCTGCATGAGCTGCTGTGCCAACCAAGGACAATGCATGCAGTAATCCTAGACCCTTGTTCGGGTCTAGGTAATGGACAGCTCTTTCTCCATGGTTGTGGGGAGAGCAGGGACTGTCTCTGACAAGAACTTTGGTATCTCCAATTTAATCACTTCCCTTTCATGCCTTTCATGGGGAGGCCCAGTCATACACAGAGGAAGGAGAAGAAGGCTATCTGAAAGAGACCTGATAGGCTGTGGTCATATGGTAGGGGAGGAAATCCTCTTCTTTCAGAGGTCTAGGGGAGGGGAATAGGGTAAAAGCAGGAGAGAGGGGGAATGGGAAGAAGATACAAGTAAGGGATAACAATTGGGATGCAAAGTTAATTAATTAATAAATTAATAATAATATAAAATAAAATGATATACATATAAGATTATTTAACAACTTGAAATGCCTTTAGTTTCATATAATATTAAACACACACTTACCAAATGACCCCCAAAGTCACTCTTTCTTAAATATAGGAGAAGAAGTTTAAGACTGGGGGTAGAAGGACCTCCCCATCAGATGTGTAGGGGAGGGGAATAGGGCAGAAGAGGGAGGGAGGACAGGAACAGGAAGATAAGAGCGAGGAGATAACAATCTAGATGTAATATGAATAATTTATAATAAATAAAATATACATTTAAAAAAGACCGTAAGAATGCTGTACCACTGCAGATCACACACACACACACACACACACGTTCTGGAAAGATGGCTCATTGGTTAAAAATACTTGATGCTCTTGCAGAGGATCTGAGTTCAGTTCTTAGGTTTCTGGGATGGGATGCTGGTTTCTAGCCTCCACAGGCACCAGTGTGTGCATATATACTCACACAGGCATTAAGAGTCCTGACCATACAGATGCAGTTTTATACTCTGGTAGATGAATATCTTTTGGGAAACATTAATTTGTTAAAATAGATAGATACACAACACAATTATTATCTCTATCTCTCATCTCCTTTCTCTCCACTTGTGTGTGTGTGTGTGTGTGTGTGTGTGTGTGTGGTGTTGATTTGTAGAATAACATTTCTTTTACAAGAAACACATGTATGGTCATGGCACAACACAAACATTGACTCTTAAGCACAGAATTATCTTCCTCATGTAAGTAGGATAATTAAAATTTTTGTAGACGCAAATATCAGATATTATAAAACTGAAACAAAATAAACTGCTAGCAGTTTATATGTCAGCATAGATAGATGAGAAGCGAGATTAATATTCATTAGGGGTGTGCACGCGCGCGCGTGTGTGTGTGTGTGTGTTTGATGTGTATATAAGTCAGAGAACAACTCTGTTTAGTTACTAATTCTCTACTTTAGCCCTTACAAAACTTCTGGAATTCAGGCCATTGGGCTTCTATGACAAGCACCTTTACCTGTTGAGCCATTTTGCAGGCACTAATCTTTTATAAACTAAATAATCTCACGTAAGAATTTATACAGGAGGCCGCTATACAATAACATCTGATACCAAGAATATGGTAATATGATTGACGGTGATAGTAGAAGAAACGGGAAACTACATCTAAGTACAAAACATCACGTAGTAGATATCTGTTAAGCCTTTTTAGAAAAGTCTTTTAAAATTTATAATTTCTTTTTGTGTGTGTGCACATGTGTGCAGTGTGCTCAGTGGCTAGAAGAAGACATCTGATTCCATGGTGTTTTTGTTACAGGCAGTTTCATGAGCTGCCCGGTGTAGGTGCTGTGAATTGAACTCAGGGCTCTGCAAGGTCAGCAAGCGCTGTTAACTTCTGGGATATTTCTAATACCCTTAAAATACATTTTCTTGAGAGCTGTGCCTCAGCCTTTTCAGTTTGCAATTACTAAGACAAATTATACATTAGTGGATATACTTTTTGACATTATATAAAAAGATCACGTAGCACTTTCCAGCACGGAACTCAGAATTAGAGATGGAAGAGAACCCCCAAACTAACAATTATTCTGCATTACATAAACTCTGCAGTCAGAACAAAACAATAACAACAACAAAAACCAAAGCATAGTACTGCTTAGTAAAGCACATCCAACTTCAAATAGGGAAGCGGTAGTTTCCTGATTTAACAAAATGTAATTACACAGCAGAACATCTGCAGAGTTTGTAATAGTGCTTTTAAAATTTACTTTGAGGGGACAGTTGAAATATGGTTAAATTGAACTTCCCTGTTTGTTTTCCCTTTGGCTAACACTTCCTGAGTCTTCGGAACAAGGATCACCGGAGAAAAGAACTAGAAGTTTCATAACTGATTAGTGGGGAAGTGCTTGTCAAATATTTGTTTTCAATTACAGAGGACAATGCCATCTTCCTCCACGTAGTATGAAATTCATCGCAATACTGTTTGTGACACTCTGCATACATTGCTCTTTGGTGTCTTTCTTTATTACCTCCTCTGAGAACACAGGTCTTCTCACAGTCTGGAGATTGTCATGGATGATTATAAAATGCAAGTCTAATCTGGTAACCCTAGAAGTTATTCATTCACTTATATTTTGAGTAGAATTCATGGTTTCGAATAGACTTAAATTCAGAGAAAACTTGGGAAGTCACAAGAATCCTCCTCAGCAGGCATTTGCTACTTCCTGGGTTCTTTTCTCTCTTCCATCCCTCCCCACTGCTATACTTTTTCCTCTTTAACACCCTTATGCTGGATAGGAGAGAGAGAAGGATAGAGGCTAAGCAAGAAAGTAGGTGTTATCATTAGACTGCTTCCAGCTGATTAGGAGAAAATTTGAACTTCGCAGTCAGGATATCAAATCTCTTCTTTTGTCTCTTTGTTTCTTCTTTGTACAGTAACAAACCACAACCAACAACAGCCAACCAACAACCAGCTGCCACCTATCTGGACTATAGCATATATATATGCTGAATATATATATTCTGAAAACGTCCCCAGAATTCCAAATGTCACACACTCACACTTATCTGCAGCTGGAAAAGCCACCTCTGCTAGAGCAGGAGGCAAATTATAGTCACCTGCTGTGAAGCAGCCCCATATTCTACACCTGGGATTAAAATGAAATACATCCCCTCCTCTGTGTGTGTGTCTGTGTGTGTGTGTGTGTGCGCACGCATGCATTTTGTTTGTTTTTTTGAGACAGTGTTTCTCTGTGTACCCTTGGCAGGTTATGGACTCTCTTTGTAGACCAGGCTGGTCTCAAACTCACAGAGATCTGCCTGCCTCTGCCTCCCCAAGTGTAGGGATTACAGGTGTGTGCCACTATGCCCAGCACATTTCTGTGCTTCTTAAAGAAACCAAAACTTTCAGTACAATTTTCTTTCTCATCTCTTTCCATACATATGGCCTCCCCATTACCAGTATATTTCAATAGAGTGGCAAATGCATCTATACAGAAACTGCACTATCACTGAAGTCCACTAACTGTGGGCAGGGCTTTATGGATGATGTACATTTGATGGGTTTGGACTAACTTGTGATGATTTAAATCTAACATTGTATTAGTGTACAATTAATATAGTGTAACGATATATTAAAGTTCCAGTATCATAAAATTATCCTGTGTTTTATCTGTCCTTCTGTCCCTTTCAGATTCTGCCAACAACTGGGTATTAAGAATCACTATTTAATTGTGACTTTTCCAGAGTGTTACATCACTAAAATCATGTTGTTTACCTTCTACAGATGGGCTTCTTCTATCATGTAGTATTTATTGATGGTTCCCCCATGTCTTTCCTGTCTTTCTAGCTCATTTCAGTTCAGAGCTGGATTATATTCTACTGCCTGGATGTACCATCAGGAAGTCATCCATTCATGCAATGAGGCGAATCTTGTTTGCTTTCAAGTTCTGACAGGTTAAAATGAGGCTGCCATGACATCCATTGTGTTGCCTAGATTTTATTAAACTTGACACCAACTAAAATCATCTATGAGAAATAAACCTCAATTGAGAAATGCCTTCAAAGGATTTGGCTGTAGGCAAACCTATAGGGCATTTTTAAATTAATGATTGATGTGGAAGGCCTCAGCCCTTTGTGGGTGGTAATAACCCTGCAGTGTTCTGTGTTCTATAAGAAATCAGGTTGAGCAACCCAAAAGGAAGAGTGTAATAAGAAATACTCCTCCACAGCCTCTGCAACAGCTTTGGCCTCCAGTGTCCTGCTCTGTTTGAGCTTCTACCATGACTTTCTTCAATGATGAACAGTGAATTGAAATTGTATGCCAAATAAACCCTTTCTTCCCCATGTTGTTTTTGGTCATACTCATTTACCACAGCAGTACTCAAACTAAGATACCTGTGTAGAGATTTGCATGGACCAAAGAGTTAATTCCTTTGAGAAATCACTAATGTTCCTGCATTGTACAGGAGTATTATAATATTATAAAAATCCAAAATTTTGGCATCATTTTATGTCCCCCCTCTCAATAATTAAAGGTTTACTTTGGCACTACTTCACGGACCTCGTGTTCTAAGATGCTGAGGTTTGGCCACACTCAGTTGTATAGTTCTATCTCTTTACTGTTTCCATTAGTGATTCTTGTTGATAGATGACACAGAGAATCTTTCTATGTGCTGTTTGTCATTTGTATGTTTGTTAATGTGTCCATTAATTTTTTTCAGATAATTTTTAATGTAGTAGTTTTCTTTTTTTCTAGCTTAATGTTTAAAATTAATTTATTCAGATTACAACTAAATTGTTATCCCATCACTTGTATCCTTCCGTTCCTCCCTCCGTCCCATCCCTACCTTATTGCCCTCCCCAAGGTCCATGACCGAAGGGGATCTCCTCCCCTGCTTTATGGTCACAGGCTATCAAGTCTCTTCTTGGTAGCCTGCCTATTCTTTCTTTGAGTGCCACCAGGGCTCTCCACCAAAGGGAGGTTGTCAAATATGGGGCACCAGAGTTCATGTCAACGTTAGTCCCTGCTGTCCACATAAGTGTGGAGAATGTCTTGTGCATTGGCTAGATCAGAGTAGGGGTTCAATGTTTACTAATTCTATTGTTGTAGTTAGTGCAATATCTTGAACAGACACCCCTGGGCTCTGATTTATCCATTACGATGTTTTTCTTGTATGTACTTAAGATCCTCTGTGTCCTTCTATTTCCCCATCTCCTATATTTCTCTTACCTAGAGTCTCAGTAGGATGTCCTCACATCTATCCCAATCTCCTGGTGAGTGGAAACTTTCATGGGGCAGGCTTCTTGGGCTAGTGCCCAATTAAAAGCGAGTATATACAATGTGAGTCTTTCTGCTTCTGGATTAACTCAGTATGATCATTTCTAGCTCAATCCATTTATCCACAAATTTTGGTATTTCTTTGTTTTTAATAGCTGAGTAGTATTCCATAGTGTATATGTACCACAGTTTCTTTATCCATTCTTCAACAGAGGGACATTTAGGCTGTTTCCAGGTTCTGGCTATTATGAATAAGGCTGCTATGAACATGGTTGAGCAAATTTTCTTGTTGTGTGCTGGAGCATCTTCTGGGTATATTCCAAGGAGTGGAATAGCTGGGTCTTGAGGAAGTCCTATTCCCAGTTTTCTGAGATAGCACCAGATAGATATCCAAAGTGGTTGTACAAGTTTGTCCCACCAGCCGCGAAGGAGTATTCCTCTTTCTCCATATCCTTGCCAGAATGTGGGGTCACTTGAATTTTTGATCTTAGCCATTCTGATGGGTTTAAGATGGAATCTCAGAGTCATTTTGATTTGCATTTCTCTGATGACTAAGGAGGTTGAGCATTTCTTTAAATGTTTCTCAGCCATTAGATATTCCTCTGTTAAGAATTCTTTGTTTAGTTCTGAGCCCTATTTCTCAATTGGGTTATGTGGTTTGGTGGTGTTTAATTTCCTGAGTTCTTTATGTATTTTGGATATTAGACCTTTATCAGATGTAGGGTTGGTGAAGATCTTTTCCCAGTCTGTAGGCTGTTGCTTAGTTCTACTGACAGTGTCTCCTGCCTTACAGAAGCGTCTCAGCCTCATGAGGTCCCATTTGTTAATTGATGACATTAAGGCCTGGGCTGTTGGTGTTCTGTTCAGGAAGCTGTCTCCTGTGCCAATGTGTTCCAGGCTTTTCCCCACTTTTTCTTCTAACCGATTTAGTGTCTCTGGTTTTATGTTGAGGTCTTTAATTCATTTGGACTTGAGTTTTGTGCATGGTGACCCATATGGGTCCAATGCATTTTTGTACATGTAGATATCCAGTTAGACCATCACCATTTGTTGAAGATGCTATCTTTTTTCCATTCAGTAGATTTGGCTTCTTTGTCAAAAATCAAGTGACCATATGTGTGTGTATTCATTTCTGAGTCTTAAATTTGATTCCATTGATCCGCCTGCCTATTGCTGTGCCAGTACCATGCTGTTTTAATTACTGTTGCTCTATAGTAGAGCTTGAGACCAGGAATGGATATTCCTCTGGAGGATCTTCTATTGTATATGATTGCTTTAGCTATTCTGGGTTTTTTGTTTTTCCATATGAAGTTAAGAATTGATATTCAATGTCTTTAAAAAAATTGTGTAGGTATTTTGATAGGAATTGCATTGAATCTGTAAATTTCTTTTGTTAAGATGGCCATTTTTATGTTAATTCTCTCAACTCACAAACAAGAGAGATCTTTCCATTTTCTGATATCAGCTTTAATCTCTTTCTTCAGAGATCTGAAGTTTTTTTCAAAGAAGTTCTTTACTTACTTGGTTAAGTTACTCCTAGATATTTTGTACTGCTTGTGGCTATCATGAAGGGTGTTTTTTCCCTAATTTCTTCCTCTGCATGATTATCATCTGTATATAGAAAAGCTACTGACTTTTTTGAGTTAATTTTGTATCCAGCCATTTTGCTGAATATGTTTATCAGCTGTAGGGGTTCTCTGGTGGAAGTTTGGTGGTCACTTATGTACACTATCATATCATCTGCAAATAGGGATAATTTGATGTCCTCCTTTCCCATTTGGATCCCCTTGATCTCCTTTTGTTGTCTTATTGCTCTGGCTAGAACTTCAAGTACTATATTGAAGAGATATGGAGAAAGTGGGCATCTTTGCCTGGTCCCCGATTTTAGAGAAATTTCCTTGAGTATCTCTCCATTTAATTTGATGTTGGATATTAGCTTGCTGTATATAGCCTTCATTATGTTTAGTACATGCCTTGTATTCTGGATCTCTCCAAAACTTTATACATGAATGGGTGTTGGATTTTATCAAATGCTTTTTCTGCATCTAAGGAGATGATCATGTGTTTTTTCTCTTTCAGTTTGTTTATATGGTGGATTACATTGATGGATCTCCATATATTAAATCGTCCCCGCATGCCTAGAATGAAGCCTAACTGGTCATGGTGAATGATATCTTTGGTATGTTATGTATTTGTTTTACGAGTATTTTATTGAGTATTTTTGAGTCTATATTCATAAGAGAAATTGGTTTGAAATTCTCTCTCTTTTTTTTTTTTTTTTTTTTGTTGGGTCTTTATGGTGTTTAAGTGTCAATGTGACTCTGGCCTCTTAGAAAGAATTTTGTAATGTTACATCTGCTTCTATCTTTTGGAGTGGCTTGAAGAGTATTGGTATTAGCTCCTCTTTGAAGGTCTTGTAGAATTCTGCACTGAAATCATTTGGCCCTGGGCTTTTTTATGTTGGGAGACTATCAGTGAGTGTTTCTATTTCTACAGGAGAAATAGGGCTATTTAATTTGTTTATCTGAGCTTGATTCAATTTTGGTAAGTGGAATTGATTAAGAAAATTGTCCATTTCCCATAGTTTTTTCAAATTTTGTGGCATATATGCCTTTAAAGTAGGATCGTATGATTCTTTGTATTTCTTCAGTGTCTGTTATGTCACCCTTTTCATTTCTGATTTTGTTGATTTGGACAGTGTCTCTCTGTCTTTTAGTTAGTTTGGCTAATGATTTGTCTATCTTGTTGATTCTATTAAAGAACCAGCTCCTGGTTTTGTTGAGTCTTTGAATTGTTCTCTGTATCTCTAATTTATTCATTTCAGTCCCGAGTTTGATTTTTTTCCAGATGTCTCGTCCTTTTGGGTGTTTCTTCTTCCTCCTCCTCCTCCTCTTCTTCTTCTTCTTCTTCTTCTTCTTCTTCTTCTTCTTCTTCTTCTTCTTCTTTGTCTTCTTATTCTTTCTAGGCTTCCAGATGTGTCATTAAGTTTCCTATGTGGGATGTTTCCAATTTCTTTATAAAGAAGAAGCTATAATCCTTTGTGTTTGGGTGAAAAATTATGTATATATCTGTTAGATCCATTTGATTCATGATGTTGGTTAATGATGTTATTTCTCTGCTTATTTTCTGTTTCAATGATCTATTCTTCAATGAAAGTGGGGTGTTGAAGCCTCACACTATTAATGTGTGGGGATCGATGAGTGGTTTAAGCTTTGGTAATAGTTATTTTACTAATGTGGGTGCTTTTGTATTTGGAGCATAGATGTTCAGAATTGTGATGTCCTCTTGATTGATTTTACCCTTGATGAGTATGAAGTGTCCTACCTAGTCTCTTTTGATTAATTTTGGTTAAAAGTCTATTTCATTAGATATTAAAATGGCTACACCAGCTTCCTTCTTGTGACTGTTTGCTTGGAATATTTTATCCCAGTCTTTTACCCTGAGGAAACATCTGCCCTTGTGGGTGAGATGTGCTTCTTGAATGCAGAACAATGTTGGATCTTGTTTATGCATCCATTCAGTTAGTCTGTTTTTTCTTATTGGAGAATTGAGACCATTGATGTTGAGAGATATTAATGACCAGTGACTGTCCACTCTCTTCAGTTTTGATGTTTGTTACAGTCAAGAGTTTGTGTGGTTGTGATTTTTCAATGGTGTAGTTATCTATTTCCCATGTAATTTTGGTTGTAACTTGTCCCTTTTGGGTGGAATTTTCCTTCTAGTAACTTCTGTAAAGCTGGGTTTGTGGATAGGTACTGTTTGAATTTGCTTCTGTCATGGAAATGATTGTTTTTTCCATCAATCGTCATTGATAATTTCGCTGAGTATAGTAGTCTGGTCTGGCATCTTTGGTCTCTTATGGTTTGCAGGGCCTCTGTTCATGCCCTTCTGGCTTTCATGGTCTCTGCAGAGAAGTCGGGTGTAATTCTGACAGGTTTTCCATGTGTGTTACTCTGCCTCTTGGATGTTCATATGCATTTCCTTCTTCAGATTGGGGAATTTTTCTTCTATAACTTAGTTGAAGATATTTTCTGGGCCTTGGAGGTGGGCATCTTCTCTTTCCTCAATGCCGATTATTCTCAGGTTTCTTCTTTTCATGGTGTCCTTGATTTCTTGGATGTTCTTTGTCAGGAACTTTTCAGATTTAGCATTTTCTTTGATGGTTGTTCCGAGTTCTATGATTGTATCTTCAAGTCCCAAGATTGGTTCCTCCATTTTGTGGATTCTGTTCCAGAAGGTCACAGCTGTGTTGCTTGCTTTGTTCTCTAAGGCTTCTCAATCATGTTTTTCTTCTGTTTGTTCCTTTATCATAGATTCCATTTTCATCGTCAGATCTTGAAGTGTTTTATTGATTTCCTTCATCTGTTAGTTTGTATTTTCCTGAAATTCTTCCAGTGTCTATATGTCTTTTTTTATGTCTTCAAACTGTTTGGCTGCATACTCCTGCATTTATTTATAGATTTTATATTTTACTTCCATTATCATCTTCCTTAGTAAGGATTTGAGGTCATTTTCTTGTATTTTGATTGTGTTTGGGTTCTCAGGATTGCTTCTTTTGGGATAGCTGGGATCTGGAGATGCCGAACTGTTTTGGTTTTTGTTGTTTGTGTTCTTATGCTGTCCTTTAGTCATTTTGCTGTCTCTGATGTTGGGAGGTAGCTTCTGGTGTTCTTCACTGGTCATTGAGAGTGGCTAGTTGGTGAGTAAATATAGGTCGTGTGCCCTTGCCTGTGGTGATCAGGGAGTTCTACCCAGAAACAGGCAGGTGACCTGTTTTCCATTCCTAGTGACTTTGCTCTACACCTTAGGCTCCGGAGTGGGTCAGCAGAGGTAGGCTTTTAATGGTCCTTTTCTCAAGTTACTGCTGTGTTTCAGACCAGCTGTATTGGGACCCAGACCACAGGTGGCGCTCTCCAGGTGGGCAAGTTACTCCAAGCCGCCTGCGTTTGCCGTGGCCCTGTATTCAAGAACCTGCCTGGATCAGACCCACTGAGCTGTGGCCACAATTTAGACCAGAGTATAGACCCCTCAGGGGTGTCCAGCGTCTCTCTCGAGGAAGGGAGATCCTGCAGGGGCTGTGAGAACTGATCCAGCTAAGTTCTATCTGCTGGAGACTGCAGGTTCGGTATGCTGTGGCTCACAAACAGGGACCCTTTCAGACCATAGGCGGCGCACACTCTGCCTGAGCAAGTTGCTCCAAGCTGCCTGCATTTCCACGACTTTGTATTCAATACCCCGTCTGGATCAGACCCATTGAGCTGTGGCCGCATTTTAGAATAGAGTATAGACCCCTCAGGGGTGTCCAGCCTCTCCGTCGAGCATGGGACATACTGCTGGGGCTGTGGGAACTGTCCAAACTGGGTTCTAACTGTCCAGGTCTGTGGCTCAGTCCACTGCGTCTGGCTCCAATTTGGGTCGGTTCTACCTGTTCTAGCTGGGCTAGATGGATCCAGCCACCAGTGCTTCCATGCGGCCCCGGGGCCCTCGGCAAATTAGCTGAGGTGTGTGGTCCAAGGGCAGATTTACCCACTTCCCTGAGACTTCCACAGGCCAGGGGCTCCAGTGTATCACTATCCCACGCACTGAATTCGGGCTTATAGTCTGGCTGCAGCCCGCAGGTGGGTTCTATTTGAGTGTTTGGAGAGTGGGTTCAGGACCTCCGTGGACTGTTGCTTGACCAGGGGCCAGGCCTGCCAGTGGTCTGCACTGTGCTTGACGCCACTCACCTAGAATTGTATAGATCTAGCAGTCTGTGGATCCATTCAGGTCCCTGGTCTCCGTGCAGTAGATCAGATACAGTGCGTTATAGGCACCGCCATCTTAGAACTTCCATAGTTGTTTTCTTATTTTTGGCTGTAATGATTCTTTTTATAAAAGTTTGTTTTTGTTTCATTTTGTGACAAAATATCTTGACAAAAATCAACTTAAGGGAGAAAGGGTTTAGTTCATTATGCAATCGCAAGTTATAGTTGATCATGGCAGGGAAGTCAAGGCAACAGAAATTTAAAACAACTAATTATATCAACTGTACTCAAGATCAGTGTTTAGTTTGCTTTCTGCTGCTGTAACTAACATCGTGACCAATAGCATCTTGGAGAGTGTTTATTTGGCTTACAGGTTATCATCTATTGTTGAGAGAAGCCAAGAATAGATTTCTCTAGGAATTTCAAGGCAGGAACTGAAGCTGAGAGACCACAGAGTAGTGCTGCTTACTGGCTTTGCCAGATGTGTTTCTTCTATGGTCCAGGCCCATTTGCTCACAGGTGGCACCATCCACAATGTGCTGAGCTTCACTACATCAATTAACAATCCAGGAAATGACCCACAGCCATGTCCACGGGGCAATATGAGGGAGATCATTTTCAATTAGGATGCCTTCTTCCTGGCTATGACTCGATTTGTGCTAAATTGATAAACAAAGCTAATGATGACAAGTAGAGAGAAATGTGTTCATGTCTACTGCTCAGCTGTCTATTCTTATACAAGAAGATCAACGATAAAGCAAGATCTTAATCGATGGTCAGGAAGCCAACAAAAAAGATTGTGGACCACTCCTTCTAACAATAATATTCATGAGAGAGACAAAAGAGATGGCTCAGTGGTTAAGAGCACTTGCTATTCTTGCAGAAGACTCAAACTCAGTCCCAAGCAGCCAGGTAGGCCTCCATGACCACCTACATACACATGCACACATAAATAGATACACAGAGCTATACATATAAGTGTCTATGAAAGTAAATTACAACAAAATAGTTGTAATAGACATCTCTGTTTAATGTTACATGTAAATTAATGAAAATATTGGAAAATGAGAATTACTAAGCTGTAATCAGGGACAGTCCTCACCACATTATTTGCTTTAAAGCTTTTCAGAACAATTACATTTTTAGTTCAGCAATTATTATGCTAAGAAAGTTAAGTTGATGAGTCAATCTAGGATTTTACATGCAGAGGAACAATGCATACAAACTTGCAAAAGATATCAAACTGATTGGAAGGCCATAATAAATCACTTCTGTTTGCTACAAGCAGACAAGGAAACATGCTACAAGCAGCTATTTATTAGGGATATAATAGAAACTGTCCTGAATATAAAGTATGCCTTTGACACAAAGTTCCTTCTTTTCATTAAATAGTTTCATTTTTAGTTGTGTGTGTGTGTGTGTGTGTGACTGTACAAGTATGTGTACACAAGTGCGAAAACCTATGAAACTGGAAGAGGGTACTGGATGCCCTGCAGTTGGAGTCACAGGTAGTTATGAACCTCCTTACATGAACAGTAGGAACTTCTTGTGTTCGTTGCAGCAACTAGGTCTCTTCCCTGCGGAGCCATCTCTCTATCCTCTGTCACAAAAGTCCAATGAACAGCAGATGGTTTTATTTATTTATACTGAGTAGAGCACAATGACATTACTTCCCATTAGAACTTTCTCTTAGGTCAGGTGGAAGGTAAAAGTCAATGGCTTGTTATTCAGACAATGACCTCCATCACCTGTAATTGCCATGCTTTTGTTTTGCCATGCTTTTTTTTCCTTTGTCTTCCTGATATCAACATGCATGTGAACAGGTGGACTTTGCCCATCGGCTCAAAGAGACCTTTGCACTGAAAAGATGGCTCAGTGGATGAAGCATGCTGCACAAGCTTGATGAGTTGAGTTCAGATCCTGAAGCCAGATGTGGTAAAGGGCACCTCTGATCTTACTAGTTTTATGAAAAGTGGGAAACAGAAACAGGAGAATGTAGGAACCTCATGTGCTAGCTGGCCTGCTGTAAACTATACAGACAGTATATGATAGGGGAGAAGGGATACCCCTTTCTGAAGACTAGGGTATACCCAGAGGCGACAAGGGAGGGAGTTACAATTGGGATGTAAAGTGAACAAATAAAAATAAAAATAAACCAAAATATCTTGTTCATGGGGGGGGGAAAAGAAAAAAAGGAAGATTGACATCCAAGGCTTCCCTTTGAATTCCACATGTGTGCTTCAGCAAGCACCATATAATAGAACTTTAATACATGCAAATACATTAAAAAAATCAAAAGCAAATTTTCGTATAGTTTTGAAATTATCTCAAATAAAATCACATTACTTTAAATACTTATCTAATAATTTTATAAAGAATCAATAAGAGACTTTTGAGCTGATTAACTACTTTGCAAAGATGTGCAGATTCTGTAAGTATGTAAGTTTGCATTTGACACTTGCCTATTTTAAAAACATGCTTCTGTTTTTCTGTAGTTAGCATATTTCAGTTTGATGTCAATAATCTTTGAGAGGTTGAAATATAGAAATCCACACATTCTGAAAGGTTCAGAGATACCAAAGTTTTCCTCACCTACAAAAAGCATTTTCACATAAACACAAGCATACTGGGAAAAAATAGGATAAAAAAATGTACTTTTGTGCACAATCTTGCATATTTTTAAATAAAGTCCAAGTTTTTGTAGTAATTCCAATCTCCATAAGTACATTCATGCTTGACCTGAGGCAGAGATAGCAAATAATTCACCTGTGTAGAAGGGGTTAACGAAACTAAGGCCAATTTTTCTCAGTGTTCAGTATTATTTTAACAACAATTCATTGAACTGCAGGTTTTAAAAGATTTTTTAAAATGTGTGTGTGTGTGTGTGTGTGTGCGCGCGCGCACGTGCGTGTGTATGTCTGTGTGTATCTGTGTGTGTTTGTGTTGAGATGGGTATATTTACATGAGTTGGGTGGGAGTTTGATCCAATCAGCTGAAGGCTTGAACAAAACAAAAGAAAAGGAGGGTCTCTGTGGTGTACTGGCCAACCTTGCCAAATCAGAAAGAAACCCACGTGGAGAGGAATTGAGGAAGGTACCCTGGTTGACCCCTGGCTTCTACGTGATCTCACCGTACCACCAACATGTATACAACACACACACACACATATGCATATGTGCACACACAAGACTGAGAGATTATACTTTTTCTGTGGTCTTGTGTACTCTTATTTCTAACAAAGAGATAGAGTTGTCTATCATAAGCGTCCCTCTGCTGTCACTATCATCTTCATTCCTAAAATCTACCCCTTAAAGTTGTGCCACTCACTAGCTTTTCTTTTCTCCTCACTCCACAAGGAACTCCTAAATCATGACATACAAGAGGATTATGCCGTGGAGCTTTGCTGGCTCTCCACCCTGCTATCTCACTCGCATATATTTAATTAATCTATCAGCTTGACGATGTGAGGTGACTTCTCCGTGTGTCTCTGCAGTATTAAAGTAAAACAGAGATGATCAACACGAGTGCCTGGCCTTTGAATGAAAAGAATGATAAGGAAAAAAAAAATCAGATCCTATAACCCAAACTGATGAGACCCAGATCTGAACAAGGCGAGAAGTTTGTAAAGAGAACTTACAACCTGAAACATAACAGCCACGCTTGTTATCTGTCTGCCGCATGCACACGTGCCATCATGCCTACTCACCTGCACCTGCACAGACAGCATAACATGTATGAGTACACAATATACATCTTCACCTGATGTCTCACTTTTGGAAAGTAATGCACAGGGGAAGCCACCTGAAGCGAAAGTGCTGATTGGCTGGTTGATCAGGTTTCTGAACAGGTTAATTAAACTTCAGAGGTAAAGACACACAAGAAAGGTATGTGAGGAGGAAGCCATGGGAAAACTTTTCATATTTGCTTACTAACTCTCTTATGCATATGTGCCTGTGTGTGTGTGTGTGTGTGTGTGTGTGTGTGTGTGTGTGTGTACACCCACGGCATTTGAATGGAGGACACCTTACAGGAGTTGTTTCTTTCCTTCCACAATGAGGTTCTGGATGTTGAGCAGATGTAATAAGACTTAGCAACAAGCATCTTTACCGGCTGAGCCATCTTGCCAGCTCACCAAAATTTTTTACTGCTAGTACTTATTCCTTATGAGTTACCCATTGTCCACAGGTATAAGAAATGTTACAAGAGAAACAACCCAGGAACAGACAGACACTTTATGCATTACCCCAAAAGAATATGACTCCTGCTGCCATATTTTAGATGAAACAGTTTCCAAAGCCATGCATCTATCCATCAGAGATCTTGACTGGGGGAAGGAGAAAATTTTTGAGTATCATTCCTGATCTTTTTCTCGATCTTTTTCTTAATTTTGAGAGAGTCTCTACTGGCCTGGAACACTCTATGTAAGCTAGGCTGAATTAGCTGCAAATGCCAAGGAATCTACTTATGTCTATCTCTCCATTACTGGGAGTATAAGTGCATTGTACCAACTCAGCCACATTCTAGGCCCTAGTTTTATAGCACTGAATGGTCTCATAGCCTTAAATGGTCTTTTAAATATAAAGCCATGCACACAACCATTTACACTCCATAGTCCTAGCAAATTTTCAGCTTGCTGTGAGGACCAGGGTGGCCTCTAACTCATCTCTGTTTGCTTCCCAAATGACGAGATTAAAGGTTTCAAGACTATGCCCAGACCCAAACTTTTAGCTATTTTGGTTGCAGTGCATCAATCCTCATGAAACATTCACAAAGTTAAGTAATAGTACAATAGTGACAAATTGGTAAACATTACAGATTATGTAGCATTTTAGCAAGAGATGCACAGACCTCAGGAGCATAACTACTGCCTTTCTCACGGTTTATGACAGCAGACGTATGGATCACTTCTCATCATCAGAGCTGTGATAGCAGGTTTCACATTGTAATAATATATGCTTGTTGTGACTGTTTTCCTTTCTGCTGTATGATTTCTGTAATCTTTGTTTTCTGAAAACCACATGACACATTCTAAAGAGCTCCTGAAAGAACAAAGCCCTCCACCCTGGCTTGTTGTATTTGAGATGGTTCATGAAACTATGTGCTAATTAGGACAATGGGAAGAGCATTACCTGGGCACTGCCATGGGGAAGGGGTTCTGACCCAACTGGCTGGATGACTTAGGGCCAGAAATGTCACTTCTTGAAGTGTCTGGGTCTCCGTTTTTAAATTGCTACCATAGAATATAGCTCCAATCATGTTAGGATGATTTAGAACTCATCTGTGGGTGTCACTGATTTGTAAGGCCAAGCCAAATCAAGTATCATTTTTTTTCTTAGTCTCCATTCTTTTTCTTTTGAGAGAGGGTTCCAGATATCACAGACTGTCTTTTAACTCACTATGTAGCTGAGGATAATCTCAAATTTTAGGTCTTCTTGCCTATACATTCTAAATGCAGTGATTGCCTCACCATGCCAGGGTTATGTGGTGCCAGGAATGGAGCCAAGGGACCCATGTCTTCTACCAAGTGTCTACATCCCCACCTTATTTTTAAAAGCCAGTTGCCATCCATGTAAGAACATCACAGATTCCACACAACACTCCCATCTTTTGCTGCAGTAAACTGCGATTATGATTGGGAGGATATGCTATGATTTGTCTCCACTGATATTTGTTGTTGTTAAAAAAAAAATCCAAATATCAAAGGGCAAGGATTCTTCCCTTTAACAAAACACTAAACAATAAAAAAGCCGAAGTTTCTGAAAGAAAGAGTGAGTGAAGGAGGGCATGTTGACATTCTCGACAAAGAAAAGGAAAGGGCAGACAGGGGACAGCTTCAAGAGCAAACTTGAAGCTCGGTTTCCTTTCTGCTCATGTCACCATGTGCCAGCTCCTTTCCTAAGAACAGGGAAGAGAATAATGAGCCAAAGAGATGGCTTGTCAGTCCCACACAGCTCGCATGCTTGAGGAATGATGAGGAGAGAGATTGTCAAGTAATTCCTTATCTGCTGTGAGTGGCAGTCAGAGCATCTGCGAATGAAAATACACCAGATTAGAAGATCAGGCCTTCCCTGTGGTAGAAACTGCAACGCGTAAACTTGTAACTTTGGGCCACAGTGCAGCTAGAGTTCAATTTGTTGGCCTCAGCCCCTCATAAAATGCTTCCTGCTTATTGACTGCCTGCTGAGCATCGTTATTCGAGGCAGAGAAATGTGGTTGACTAAGTAGCTCATACTTCATGTAGAAAGATATCTAATGATTATGATAATTAAGCAATTTATAAAACATATAGTGATAAATACTGGTAAACGTATACAGTGTGGAATAAAGTGGCCCTGGGTTGATTCTAATAGAAGCATTGTGGTTTAAGCACACATAAAATTGATACCAAGTTAACTGATGCTTGTGTTGTAGGCTCATCCCAATTTGCTAGAAGTTGGAAGAGCAAACCAAATAACTCTTAGGTCTGAAGGTCAACGTGACTGTCTAAAAGTGATACTGAGATAGGTAATAATAGGGTGAAAGTCAGCAACCTAAGAATCCACTTGGTTTGCGCTATGCATACACCTGTCCTCTAATAATGCACTTGGCAGACCGAGATCCTCACCTGCACACACTTATACACACATACCCCTCACCAAACAGTGAACCAAGCAGCCTGTTAGGAAACCTTACTGAGGGAACTTATATGGGTCAAAATACTCTATTTCCCATCACGTCACAGGTTCTTAAGAGAAACAATCTCAGGAAAGAGTCTGTATCTGTATCTTTGTCTATCCATCATCCATCTCTAGCATATGAATGTATGTATCAATCATTTTATCACCTGTGTAACTATTTATTTCACTTTCCATCCTCTATCTATACAGTCACCTATCATCTATCTACCTATGCTCATGTTCTTTTCTTACCCAGTTTCACTGAAGCTAATAAAAATCTGAATCTGATTCAAGTGAGTGTGGTTCATTATTGTGATCATCCACATCAGATATCCTTTACCTATTCCCTTCTATATTAACTTTTGGTATAGACTTTTTGCATGAGATGCAGTGGGCTAGCCCAACTCTGCCTAGCAACTTGGTGTAAATGCCTCTACCATGTTATCCACAGGAAAGAGTAGGAGGTAGGGCATGATGGCCACAGAGAAAAGGAGCTATCCATGATGGGAATAATAAGAGTGGGTATGAAGGAAGATGCATCGGAATTACTTCTACTTACGATGTGTGTGTGTGTGTTCATGTACATGTGTGCATTTGTCTGTGAGGCCAGAGAACTGTCATGTGTCTTCTTTAATCATTTTATACCTTAGTTTTTTAAAGGCATGATTTCTCACTGATTCTACTAGAGCAGCCATCTCCTCAACATTGGAATTGCAAGTGTCTGCCATTACACACACACACACACACACACACACACACACACACACACACACACACACACACACATATATATATGTCTGCCAAG
The DNA here is from genome assembly GCF_903995435.1 of Acomys russatus. NCBI lineage: Eukaryota > Metazoa > Chordata > Mammalia > Rodentia > Muridae > Acomys > Acomys russatus. The sequence continues at coordinate 21,918,849 of NC_067142.1, forward strand.
ATATATATATCTTTTAATATGCGTTCTGGAGAGACTAAACTCAGGTCCTCAAATGTGCAGTGCGAATACTTTGACTACTAAGATCTCCCCCAGGCACAGATCTCTTTATCAGGATTTTCTCTTTGGCTTTATGCAGTGCTTGGGGCATCTTTTCTCAAATGAACTCCAAGGGCAAGATGTAAGGACTGCAATAGTAGATCTTTTGTTTGCTAGCAGACCACTGTGCCCTGAAGATAGGCCGTGGTGATTTTGTACTTCCAGACAGCTGTGAATGCTGACAAAACAGGACATGTTCATCAATCTCGCTGTTGTTTTCTCTGTATCCTGCCCTGATGGTACAGGAGTATCCCCAGAGGACTTTATTCATCCTCTTTAACCTCTCAAATGATACCACTAGCCTGAGAGTTATGCTAATATTAGTTCCACCCTCTTTTCCTTGAGCAAGTGTCCTTCCTATGAAAGTGATCTATACTCCCTCCTCTTGACTCAAATCCGTAGACACATGTGCTTGGACACCCAGTGATGATCTTTCGAGCTCTGTCCATACTTTCTTCGGTCCTCACAATTAGACTGTTGTTTTCATTTTATAATGAAGTGAAATGAAGCTCATGGATATTAAGAGGAAACTCCTCATTAAATCAAGAAATAAGTGGTACAACTGGGACACAAATGGGAGTTTTGTCACTAAAGCCAAGGCTCATTCCATTACAACAAATTGCCTCTTTAATTGGAAACTCAATCGCCAAGTTAAAAACTACGGCTACATTTTAGTTGTTCAACTCACAGGCCTGCCAGCATCTTCTGATTCTACAAATTAAACTGCTAACATGGTGGAGGTCTGAGCTCTCTCTTCTCCTCTAATTCTATCTACAGCCTAAGGGAATCACCCCAGCAGTAGTAAAGATATTCTAAATAGACCCTTCTTCCTTTATCTACTGGAATTTTACTGAAAATCTCATGCTGAGAAAAGGAAAGGTTGGAGCAAGATGCAAGCCAGCCAAATGAGCTTGTTTCCTGGACAGAGATTTACACTTTTTTGGACCAGCTGTCAAGAGGAACTGTAGCACTGGTAATAATGGGTAAGCCTACATCTTCCCCAGCATGCTTAGCTGTGCTTGCTTCTTGGCCTCTGCTTTTACCAACATTCCAAATTAGAGCCCTGAAAGTGGGGAGTCACTAGACTTCTCTCTTCCTCTCAATGTGGCCACATTGAATAAAGATATTCAATCTTCCCTTGCCTACTATCATTAGTTGGCTTCATTGGTCTATTGAGAATGGCTGCCTGAGTCTGGCTTGTTATGGTCCTGTTGTTGCCGAGGTGCTTATTCTAACTCCGATAACACTAAGATCTGAAAGATGGTGGAAACTAGCCTTCTGGAGCTATTTCACTCCCACGAGCTGTGTCAGGCTGGCTTCCGTAGAGTCTTTTCCATGAGGGCAATGGTCACAATCTCCTCAATAAGGAAGTGACAGGCGCTTCCCAACAGCCATTTTCTTCCTCAGAATCTGAAGTTTGATTCTTTATACTGGCATGCCTCAGCATGCCTCAGCATGCCTCACAGGCTGTGGAACTGCTAGACCCATTCACGTGTGAGACTGTGTGGAACTGCTAGACCCATTCACGTGTGAGACTGTGTGGAACTGCTAGACCCATTCACGTGTGAGACTGTGGTCCCATCTCTCAGCAGTCTGTATTTATTATAAGATGAAAATTTAAAGAACATTTTATAAAAATTCAGAAGAGAAGCCATCTGGATATGTGAACATCTCATCAAATCCTGTGTAAACACTCTTTTCTAGGTTCTTCCCAGGCTTGATACCTAGGACTTCTTTGTTGAGGCTGAGAAATCCTCATCTCCAGTAAGATGCCTAGTGTTTGATGTGTGAATGTTAGGGAACCTACAAGAGAAGACCACTCAGACAGTCTACAGTCAGTTGAAAGTCTTTATTTCAGTGGACCAAGACTACACTCAAGTATTTAGGGGTCAAGTGTAGTGCCTCGCCTTTTAGAGCAAGGGACTTTTAAAGGCCAAACCACATTCCATTATATTTCTGTAAGGGAGGTTTTATACAAGCAAGCAGATAGAAGCAAAGATAAATTAGCTGGGCCATCTTGACCCCAGGATTCTTGAAATAGAGTGGGGTGATTTTTCCATAGGATTCTGCATCAAGGGCAAATTCTAGTCAAACCTTAAATGTCCTCAACAAAATAAGAGATGTAGGAACCTCTGCACTGGCATGTCCTGTCACATGAGCTAACATTTGGGAAAGTAGAGAGTACTCCCCCAAAGTATTTTGGCAAAGTAAAGGGTACTTTTTCCTTTCTCAGGATGAGCCATGGTCTCTTATCTTTCTGATTATTCTAGTTGGCTGAAATCCTCTCCCCACATTTCTGCTTTACTCCCTTCCCTTCCCTCTCTTCTGTCCTCTAATGCTCCTTTCCACCATCCTAGTGCTTTTCCTTGGTTTTTCCTTCCTTTTCTCTTCTCTTCTCCTCTTCTCTTTCTTTCTTTCTTCCTACAATATTTTTATTTGATTTTGTTTTCCACCAAGATCAAGAAAACCATCTCTTCTTCTCTATGGCTCTAAATTCTCAATAAGTTCTTTTTATACACAATGACTAATAATTACAAGAAAACATAATTATAACAAATACTGGCAAAAATGCAGCAAAACTGAAATCTTCCTCATGGCTGGAAGTAAGGTAAACAAGTGCAGTCACTTCAGAATAAGAAAGAAACTAATCAGACAGACAAAAGCAGAATTATCATAAGACCTAGCCCTACTACTCTTCTGTATCCACCCAGAGGAGTCCAAGTTAACAGAGGTAATTTACATCCCTATTTTTATTTGTTGCCCTATTTATAATAGGCAGAAAATGAAACCAACCTGAATATTCATCTACAGATGAGTGAACAAGAAAAATTTGGTGCATATGAACAAAGAAATTTCATGGAGCCATAAAGAAAATTAAATCATGACATTTGCAAGACAATGGAAGGTATTATAAAAGGAGAAAGGCCAGGCTCAGTAGGCTAAGTGTAGAGTTTTAAATTCCCTCTGGCTATAGGTGTGTGTAAAAAATATATGTATGTGTTTGTGTGCATGCATTACGATACACTATGTAACTAGAGAGAATTGTAATAGAGGAGCTAAAAGTCTTTGGTGAGGAGAAAAGCTCTGTGGAATACATGTGATCACAAGCTAGAAGTAGTGGGAGGTGGAGATATGGCATAACGTGGTAGTCCTCAACCTATGGGTCACAACTCCTTTGGGGTCAAATGACTTTTTCACATGGGTCACCTAAAACCATCAGAAAACACAGATATTTACACAATGATTCATAACAATAGCAAATGTACAGTTATGAAGTGGTAACAAAAGTAATTTTATGTTTGGGTGTCACCACACCCTGGAGAACTATATTCAATGTCACAGCATTAGGAAGGTTGAGACCCTGGGGGCTGCCGGTTACGAAAGCTGGCTGCTCTTGCAGAGCACTCACATTCAGTACCTCGCACCCTCACCAGGCAGCCCACAGCCTGCTGTGACTCTACCTCCAGTGCATCCAATGTCCTCTTCTTGTCTCTGTGGATGCTGAGCTCATGCAAACATGCACATAGACACGTCGGCTTTGAAGTTTTTCAAATCTACTTTATTTGGGGCTCCTTAATGCTTATATCTTCCTTCCAACCCACTACCCTAGATAGGAGAGAGAAAAGGTTAATGGTGATAGGGAAAGTAGACCTTTTTAGACTCAGTTCCTTAGAGCAATTCCACTCTTCGTAGCCAGGATTTCAGCAGACCAGACCCATTAAACAGCAAGGCAGCAATTTCGCAAAGGAGACTTGCAACCACAGCAGCCAGAATCTGGAGCAGCAGCCTGAACTTAGAACAGCAGCCTGAACCAGAAACCTTGAAGCATTCTCTGGAGTGTTTACTTCTAGGAGTGTCTTGAAGTAGAGTGATGAATAGCCAAAAGATGGAAGCCATACCAGTACCAAAAATGCCCAGCCTCCTGTTTTCAGGCATATATATATATATATCCTTTAAGAGTCCATACTAGGATGTTTAACAGTTGGTAAAGACCATGCCCCTCCCCCCCACTAGAAGCAGTTTCGCATCTAGTAGAAAATAGAAAAACATCACACCACCACATATCCTCTCATAAGTCGGCTTCACGTCCCATACTTGGCATCAAATCAGCAACATATTTGTATCCACTACATAGACGTATACATATATAAACACATAATAAAATAAATTAAAATCAGTAGAAGTTGAGAGTAATCAAGTAGTTGCTATTTTTAATTTAAAATGATTCATTAACCATGTATTACTAGATTACTCAGAACTTTTGATCTAGAAGCCTCTTTCCGCAGTTTTAGACACAAATAAATTCATTTATCTGTATTTCTGCATCTCCATAACTCTGATTCATTGACATCACCTGTTTACTGTTTTTCACCTCTTCCAGCATCTAGAAAGTTAGCAGGGAACACAGCCACGGGAAACTTTCCCTTTTTCACCTGGCTCACTGAGCTGTAACCATGTTCCCTTGTCTTCTCCAGATTCTTCAGAGAACAACAGTGGAGACCCCCTGGAAGGACACTGTGAGAGTGATTGGACCACATACAGTTCCACGGTCCTCCATGCTGAGAGTCCGTGGAAACTGTCCTAGAAAACCGTACCACACAGGCCTTAGTGCTTTTTCCTCAGGAAGAACTTACCGCCCCGTAATTAGCTGAGAGAGTCACTATGTCACAGCACATAACCAAAACACACCTGTGTTTCATAGGGGCACATAAAATCTATAGCCATATCCTTCTTGGCAGTAGAAATGGCCTTGAGGGCACTGATAAGATGGCTTGCCTTGAGGCCCGACGACCTGAGTTCAGTCTCTAGGACCCACATGGTAGGAGAGAACCTACTGCCACAACTTGTCTCTGATTTCCACATGCATACCACAGCATATGCAGGCCCTCACTGCATGTAGTGTATGTGTATATACACAAAAAGATTAAATGAATAAATGTTTTAAAAATTAAAAAAAAAAAAAAAAAACCTTTGCTCAAAGGAGAGAATTGTATCTACCCATGCCCAGTTCTGGGGAGAATTAGTGTTAAGACATCAATAGCATTGAAATTTTCAGATGCACAAATTCCTTATATGAAACAGTACAGTATTTGCATAAAAGCTACAATTTATATATAATTTAAATGACTATATAATGTATATAGTCATTTAATTTAAATGACTCTAGATTATATACAGCACTGAATAAACAAGCACAGTTTGTAAGAGCTACTGTAGTGTTAGGCTTAGGAAACAGGAGACATTCTATACAATGCCAGTATGCATTTAACCGTTGTGGCATGTACACAAACAGTACAGGAGCCGAATGATGCTCTCATAGGATGCTAGAGTGGGATGAGGGTGTGAGCGATAAGAGCCCCTGCGTGTTCTGAGTATACCCCTTGCTACTCACTGTCTCAATTCTGATTTACCTGGTTCTGTCTTGTCCTCCCCTATTTTTCCCCCTTATGATTCCTTTAGAATTTTATACTCCATTCTGTACCCCTCAATGGGGAACCAAATGATCACAGTCTCAGATGAAAATCACTGTTCAGAATATTGTCATTCAGGCTCATATAATTCTGGAGAAATGGCCAGATATTCAGTACAAGTGAAAGGAAAACCAACTATCTCATAAAATTTAAATATTTCTGCAGATAATATCCATTTTTAAAAATGTATGTGTATGGGAGAGATGGATCAATGATTAAGAGCTCTGAGAGAGAAGCCAGATTTAGGTCGTAGCACCCACACAGCAGCTCATAATGATCTGTAACTATTTCCAGAGGATCAGATACCCTCCTCTGACGTGTACAGATACCCAAATGCACATAGCCTGTAGTGAACATGAACTCAGGCAAGCAAGCACACATACACATAAAAATAAAATAGAAATTAAAACATGAAAGTCTCTCTCCATCTCTCCCTGTCTCTCTTTATCCCTATCTCTCTGTATCCATGTCTCTGTCTATCCCTTTCTCTGCCTCTCTCTGTCTCTCCGTAGCTCTCTATCTCTGTCTCTGTCTCTCTCTGTGTTTGTGTGCGCTCACACACACACGCATGCGCTACATATGTGCTAATTCTTGTGGAGGCTACAGGTTGACATGTGGTGTTTTCCTCTATCTCCAGTGCTAGAGCTAAAGACAAAACAACCATGCTTGGCTTTTATATTTGCATGCTGGGGGTTGAACTCAGGTGCTCCATAGTTTCATTTTTCTTTTAATATTTATTTATTTTTTATGCACAGGATGTTTTCCCTGTGTGTATGTCTGTGCATAGTATACATTCAGTACCTGCTGAGGTAAGAAGAGGGGATCAGATCCCCTGGAATTAGGGTTACACATGGTTGTAAGCTACCATGTGGGTGCTGAAAATACAGTCTGGGTCCTCTGGAAGTGCATAGTGCTCTTCTTAACTCCGGAGCCACCTTCCCACTCCCACGTGTCTTCTGGCTTCTCTGATGTGCAAAGCGCTCTCTCTGAATAAAATGTTGAAAACTAGCTGAGTAGCAACATTCACTTTTCTCTGCTTCCTGACTTTGGATATGATGTGACAGTTGCCTCATGATCTTGACACCATGCCTTCCCTCAAACCGTGATCCCCCAAACCAAATGAATGAGCAAACAAGCAAACAAAACCTTCCTCTCTTGGCTGCCAAGTATTTTATTGGAGTGATAAAATCAGTAACCAATACTCAGCCCATGGGAAGGGTGATTCCCTTTATCTATGACATCTGTGACTGATGGGCTGCTGTCTGGAGAAGCTGGCTGCTCTCTTAGGTTAGCAGAATGCACACTAGTGGGAGTTGGTGTGATTACAAGGAGCGCTCTAGGCAGACCAAGAATAATCTCAGGAGCTCAAGTCATACTGAGATGGTTTAGATGTGGGGCCATCTGTGCGGGCTTACAAGGATGTGAGCAGTCGGATATGTGACAAATGGGGAAACCAAATGAAATGCCCTTTATGTTCAAATATCAGGCTTTTCTTGTTACATTGAAGTGCTGTCCTTCAGCTGAAAGGTAGGTTTATTACATTCGAGGTGAGAAAAATTCTATACTTTTAATATTGCTAGGGCAACCGGAGGCGTGTCTTCTATCAAATTGGAAATCCTATGCCTTGTGAGAACAACTTCTCAACTCTGTCCCCAGCGTAAGAAGACTTGGCCTTTTGGGTGAAGATCAGCCTGTGCGTGAAGAATTGTCCACAAGCTTACAAGAGTGGTGACATTCGAGCAAGGCTTTGTTTGCCTGGCACTTTGGAAAGAAGCTGTTTACCGTGCAGCTGGTGTACTAAGGAAGCAATCTCATGCTACTTTACAGTTGATTTTTATTGTCTGTTGTTGGCGTCTTAGTGATCGCTGCTCATGTAACAAGATGGACTTGTAACTGAGGGTGATCTTGAACTCCTAGCTCTCTTGCCTCCTTCTCCTAAATTCTGGAATTACAGGTGTGTGCCATTAATCCTGGCTCATGAAGTGCTGGGGATGACACGTGGGCTTCACGCATGCTAGGCAAGCGCCTAGATACTTCCATTATACTTATGTCGTAGGATAGCCCGACTCCGCCCACCACCCTGGTTACATGCTGGTGACCCAACTATAATGTCAGAGTCTTCTGCGTGCATTGCGGTGTTACTCTTGCAAATTTAGAACCCCACCTGGTTCCTTTTCATATTTTTTTCCAACTGAAAAAAAAAAACCAAAAAACCAAAAAACAAGGCCCAGTCTCTTTCTTAGCCATCCCGATCGGCTCCAATGTATCATCAGAGCGTTTCACCCCGATGATGTATAGCCTTGCCTGACAGAGCGCTGAGCCCCTTCAGTGATGTATTACTACCCGACAAAGGCCAGCTGGCAGGAATTGCTTTTGTGATCCTCACCAAGAGTTTACCTCATTATTTAAGACGATGGATTGCTTTGAAAACAGTAATAACTAGTGAAGAAATGAGCAGTGTGTTATTATCTAAGCAAGGCAGCTCCCCACCTGCCTCAACTCTATCTCGCCAGGCCCATTAGAAAATAGCCTGTTAATGAATCAGATAAACGTGATTTCGTTTTGCCAGAGTAACAACTCCTTCTTGGACAGATAGAACAAACATTTAGAAAAGATATGATAAAGAAATCCAATTCTTATTTTTCCCAAGTCCTGGTTTTTGGGTGAATGAAAGGATTAGAATGTGCTCAAGAAGTAGGCACAAATCCCAGCATGAAAGAAAGGTAAATTTTGAACATGTAAAATATTTCAATTGTTTGAAATTAAAAATTGTTCATTTCTTTTTTTTTATAATAAAATTATAATATGCAATTTATGGGTAGTTTTGACTTTACAAGTTAAACTTGAAAAACTATCCACAAATCATTGTAGTTTGGAATTATGAAGAATATTGATGGTGATGATCAAGTATAAATTTATTTATACTTGAATACAATAGAGAAGAGCTTATATGAAACTAAGCTAGAAGAATAGTATTTGCTCTTCTGTAATTAACTCTGTATGTATTTTTAAAATTCCATCCTGTGTGTGTGTGTGTGTGTGTGTGTGTGTGTGGTTTTATGCATGTAGGGGGCAGTTTGACTGTGTAAGTTCTTTCCTTTGGCTGTGTGGGTCCTAGGTATCAAATGCAGGTGATAAGAATTGGCAAGCACCTTTAACCAATAAGCCGTATTCCCCACACCAACTGTGGTTGTATATAAAGCAGAAATGATCTAGAATGTGAGTTACACAGTGAATTGAAGCCTTGAAGAAACAGTCAAGAACATAGATAATATATTGAATTCCAAGAAGCTGCTTGAGAAAGAAAAGAGAAACATGCAAACAAAGAGGACAAAAAAGACACATGCAGTGGTGGTAAAATTCACTGTCTCGTGTGTCATTGCCCCAGCACAGTTTCCCAGAATGCCAGCATTCATTAGATAACAGCAATCAATATCAAGATGGGTCTTAGACGCTCAGAGATCCAGCTCAGCCCAAGAGTGGTTAAAACTTCATTCATCAATATTATTTGGGTTTGAGAAAATAGTAGACACCATTCTGAATATAAATTTTTTGTGTCTGATTATGAATAAGCTCCATTTTTTTTTTTTATATAGGATAAATGGTACGGTAGGGAGCAGTGAGCAGCAGGAACGCCATGGTTAGCACTCCATGCCTTTACCTTCTCCCTTTGTGGTAATTATTCCTTCCTTGTCTTAACTTTATTGTCCACTAGGGGGCAACAGCTTTCCAATGAGCCATGAAAGGTTAGCCATGGAGTCTGTGACTCTGTTGAGATCCTGATTTATGACGTTGTGACCACACTTGCTTTTTTCAAGTCAGAAAGGTTGTGGAAAAGGATAAATGTATCTAACTTCAGTATTGCTCTAACTGAAGCTGGTATACGGAGATTAAACTTTCAAGAAATATGGATAGATGGATAAAACACAGATAAGCCTTCCATACGTTCAGCTATAGCAACGCCATTTTTTTTTTTTGTTTAATCAGTTGGTGATTCCATGGTAGCATATCTTTGCTTCTGTACTCCTGATGAAAGCTCGCAAGTGGATAGTAGAGCTTTTGAGAATTTGGGGGTGGATCTTGAAACTAGCTCAGCAAAGAATGTGTCTAGTTTGCTTCCTTGCTCTGTGATAAAATTCTTTAGCAAAGGTAACTTAGGGGAGGAAGCACTTCTAGATCACATCACAGCAGGGAAGCAAAGACAGCAAGGTGTTGAAGCAGCAGGTATCATTATGTCCACAGTGAGAGGAGAGCATCAAATGCCTGTGGCTGCTTTGCTCCTTTCCTGCATTAGTACTGTCCAGGATCCAGCCAGGAAGTGGTGCCACCTACAGTGGGTGGGGCATCTGTCTCAATGACTACAATCCTACCAATCCTCCACAGGCTCATCTCCTAGGTGATTCAAGATTCTGTCAAGTCTACACTTAACAGTTCCATCACACAGTGTGGGTTTTTGTTTGTGTTTGTTTTACAATTTATGATGTATGTCACTGTCAATTGGTTATAACTACTTGTATTGTGCCAGATATGACAGTATGGAATTTATAATTTTCCTAAAAACATTACAGGGGTATTAACTGTCCTTACATACATGTAGATACATATTTTACAAAGAATAATTTTTGGAGTATTCTTTTTAAAAGTTAAATTCAATTTGTTACTCACTACTTTAAGAGAATAGAATAGGGCTAGCGAAATGGCTTAGTGGTTAAGAACACTGCTCTTGCGGAGGACCCAGATTTGATTTCTAGCATCCATTTGGTGGCGCACAGCTGCCTGTCACTGCAGTTCCAAGGGATCTGGTGCCCTCTTCTGGTCTTCACAGGCACTACATTCACATACTGCACAGATGTACATGCAGGGAAACACTGATACACAAAGATAAACATAACAAATCTAAACAAAAACAAACAAACAAACAAACAAAGCAACCCACTGGAAAATAGACTAGAATAAAAACAGTACCATAATGTTACTGTAGAAACAATCCAGTTTAGCTATCTTGTTCTTCTTTTGTATGTTATAAATCTAAAATTTGGAAGAAGTTTCTGTGCCTAATATCCTGTGATCATAAGAGGATGAACTGTGTGTGAGAAGAGCATAGGACAATAGAGAGCTATGAGCTTCTATGTAAACCAATTACCTCAAATCAGTCTCATTGGTGTTAGAAAGCCGAGGAGAACACACTAGATTGCTTAACAGTCTACACATGCTTATAAAACGTAATTACCACCTATCCCTTTTGGACATCAGAGTTCTTAGACTGAGGGGACCATATTGTCACAGGGCTGAGGTGAAATATTAGCTTCTTTATTTACGTGATTTTTCAGAATCTAGGTCCTATGCATCACTGCTAAGGATGTGGGAGGGACCACTCTCATTTGGCAGCTGTGACTTGCCAACATGCTTCACATATTAGAAGTCATGAATTTTTAATTTAGCAATCCAGGTACAATGTGCTGCTTGCAAATGAGTATTTGCTAAGGTTTATAAAGGTCTACAGAGCAGGTAGCTCATCATAATGGTTCTGTTGTAGCAGCACTTTGCCAACAAGTATGGAATTGATTTGGGAGAGAAGAGTTGAAACATATCACTTAAATATGTATGAACATGCAGACACATTCTCTGGTCTATGTGTACACTTGGAATTCTGCATGGTAATTTGGATCATCTTTGTTTTAATTACTAATTTAAAATATGAAGCATATTTGAAAGAAAAACTAAAACCCAAAACCCAGAACACTGTTTTGAAATAACTACAATTCATTATTTCATAGAATATATGAAAGATACAGGGTATAGAATAGAATTCATAGAATGATTATTTTCTCTTTTACTCTCCAATCTTTCCTTTAGAAATTAAAATATCAATATATCTTCTATATGTGCTTCTAGGATTTGTAGGTGGAGCAAAAAAAAGTACAGTGAGAACAAAATCTGATGCATTAGTTAATGTAAAAACCGAGTGGTTCATCTGTCAAAGAAATCAAGTACAATAAATTGCCTTTATGGAAAGAAAAATAATGAACTGCTACATGTGTGAGATTCTGCTAGGTTCTGTGGATGCAGCGACAACGAAAACATGCCCCACTCTTGAGGAGTTCATGCTGAGGTGAGAATCACATACATAAAACGATTGCAGGCTGTGTTGTAACTGGAAATTCCCCTTACAGCAAGGAGAAAACAAAGTGAAAGCAAAGAAGAGTAAGACAGGTAAGCATCAGAGAGTCCTCATAGTTCAAGGGTCAGACACTTAAACTTGACCCCATGTACCACACTGAGCCAGTTAAAGCTCTGAAGCAGGGGAAGGAGGGTCTGTGTCCTTCTGTGAAAGGTCAATCAGCAGGATATTTGCCAGATATGTTGCTGCGGGATAGCATTTATAAAGGCTGAGATACCTACTGTGTAGAATGCTGCTGGAGAGAAGAGAAGGAAAGAGGGCAAAAGAGAGAAAAGGAAAGGCAGAGGAGAGAGAAATGATCAGAAGAGGGGAGAAGAAAGGGGAGGGCAAGGGAGGTTAGGTGGTTTGAAAGAAACTTGCCCTCAAAGGCTCATAGGGAGTGGAGCTATTAGGAGGTGTGGCTTTGCAAGAGTAGGTGTGGCCTTGCTGGAGTAGGTGTGGCCTTGCTGGAGTAGGTGTGGCCTTGCTGGAGTAGGTGTGGCCTTGCTGGAGTAGGTGTGGCCTTGCTGGAGTAGGTGTGGCCTTGCTGGAGTAGGTGTGTCTTTGTTGAAGGAACTGTGTCTCTTTCTCATACTCCTGTCTGCAGAATCAGATGTAGAGTGCTTAGCTGCCTCTCCAGCATCATGTCTGTCTGCACACTGCCATGCTTCCTGCCATGATGATAATGGACTAAGCCTCTGAACTGTAAGCCAGACACAGTTAAATGTTTTCCTATAGAGTTGGAGTGGTCATGGTGTCTCTTCATAGCAATAGAAACCCTTACTAAGACAGAAGGGAAGGAGAAGAGAGAAGTGAGTAGATGTGAAAGGGCTGTAAAGTCTTTTGAGGCGGGCCATGGATTCGTGGCCTTGGAATGTGGGATATGGTAAAAGCAGAAATAATTGGGCACACGGGGTAAAGTTATTGATGAATTATAAGACCTCCTGAAAATAATGGGATGGTTTTGGTGGTCTTAGCTGACTAAAAATTCAGAGACATTTTGCAAAGGTTAGGAAAGGGAATTTCCTGTGTATTGAGGAACTTCAAATGTCACAAATAAGGTTCTGGGAGGACAAAGATGAAAAAACACAAGGTCAATGTCTTATTAGAGTTTCTTCTATTGCTGTGATAAAGCACCATGACCAACAGCAGCTTGGGAGGAAAGAGTTGATTTGGCTTAGATATCCACTGAGTGAAACCAAGGCAGGGAATCAGGGCTGGGTCTGAAGCCGAGAGCACGGAACAGTGGTTCTCAACCTTCCTAATGCTTTGGCCCATTGATACAGTTCCTCATGCTGTGGTGACCCCAACCACAACATGATTTTCATTGCTATTGCTATCAACCATAATGTAAATGTCTGTGTTTTCCTGATGGCTTTAGATGACTCTTGTGAAAAGGTTGTCTGGCCCTCAACAGGATTTCAACACACAGTTTGAGAACCACAGCCATGGAGAACTGTTGCTTCCTTGCCTGCTCCCCGTGGCTTGTTCAGCCTGCTACCTTATGCAACTCAGGACCTTGAGCCCAGGTGTGGCAATACCTTCTTTTTTAAAATTTTATTTTATTTTTGTAATTCTTTTTAAAAATTTAATTAACGTATTCATTTGCAACTCAATCGTTATCCCATCACTTGTATCCTCCCATTCCTCCCTCCCTCCCACTTTCACCCTATTCTCCTCCCCTAGGTCTATGACTGAGGGGGACCTCCTGCCCCACTATATGGTCATAGGCTATCAAGTCTCATCTTGGTAGCCTGTTTATTCTTTCTTTGAGTGCCATCAGGCCTCCTCACCAAGGGGAGGTGGTCAAATATGGGGCACCAGAATTTATCTCAGATTCATTCTCTGCTCTCCACATAACTGTGGAGAATGTCCATTGGCTAGATCAGAGTAGGGGTTCTATGTTTACTACTTGCATTGTCCTTGGTTAGTGCAAAAATGCCCCACAGGCTTGCCTATTGTCAACTTAGTAGAACATTTTCTTAACTGAAGTTCTTCTTCCCAGATATGTCCAGGTTTGTGTTAAGTTGACAAAAAGTAACCAGTAAGGAGTGACATGTGTCTGCAGCTCAGAGTCACTTCTCTTTAAATATTTAGTTTACATTCTTCATTTAGGAAAGACTTGTGGAATGGAACGGAAAGGACGAACAAATGGGACACGTTGGAATGACAGAAGTAAGAAAGAAGCCGGCAGTAGAGGCGGAGGGATGCTTCATTCGATATCAGAAAGTACGTAACTTCAGAAAAAGTAAATCCTTTTGCTGTGTGTGCATCTGTATATGTGAGAATATATATGAATGTGTACATGTGTGTGTTCCTATGTGTGTGTTTATGTGTGTACATGTATATGCATCCCTGTGGCCTTTGTCTCTAAGTGTGCATATGTCTATATAGGTGCATTGTCTGTGTGTATGTATGTGTGCATTTCTGTGTGTGTGCAAGGTCACATTTGCATGCACACCTGTGAGTGCTGAAACTAGAAGCTGATGCCTCCCCTATTGTTTGCCATCTTCATTTTTTGAGACAGGCTCTCTCATTGAACACAGAGCTCATCGATTGAGTTAGGCTGGAAGTTCAGGGGGTCCAAGGTATTCATCTGTTTTCACCTCCCAGGACTGAGCTTTGAACACTTACCTTCTGGTCAGCTTTTGCACGTGGATGCCAAGGAACTGCCTGAGGCCCTCATGGTTGTATGGCTTGCACTTTTAGTGACTGAGCCATCCCCTTCTTCCCAATCCCTCTTCTTTCTAAAATGAAACTCAGCACCTCTAAGGTTCAGACACACCTTGGCTGTAACTGCTCCAGATAATTAAATATCAACGACTATCCTTAAAATACCATGACCTTTCTACTCACCAGCACTCTTAAGTGTTCCCTCAACAGAAACCGGATTTTTTAAAACTATTTTTTTTTTCTAAACAGCTGATTTTGAAAATATTGTCCTCCTGAGGAGAAACTTATAAAGCACATATTTAAGTTTTGAGACAGCTTTGCTGTGTTTCAAAACAACAAAGACTTGTGCAAAACTGTCAGGAACTCAACAGACTCACTCCCAAGAACTAATACCAGGCATTTCGGGGAGGGGTCATGACCAAGACTTTCACAGCCCTCTATGGAATTCTGGAGGGCACTGTGATGCCAGCCTCAATAACACTTTGCCTTCCTGGGATCGATGAAGCCAGGGGAATCTTCAGCAAGGCTCTGGGTTGAATGTAATACTGCCCTCTGAGAATGTGCCCTTTCTAGTCCACAGAGAAGGTCTCAGCAAGTTCATTTTCACACAAAACCTCCTCCTCATAGGTTGTTTTTCAGTACTCAAAAGCATTCAATTCAAACAGAACCTCTTTCTGCAAAAGACCATGTGGGTGACTTTCTCCGTTTTGAAAGCAATCAGAGGGGGTGCTCATTGGATTGCAAAGTAGTTAATTATTTGGCATTAGATCTGCAGGATAAGCTTCTTATTGACACTAGGCAGGGGTTATCCTTTCTGGTGACTTTCTATTCTGTATCAGAATGCTGCTTTCTGGTTTATTTTTTGGTTTGGTTTTCCTGGTAATGCATTTTCCCCACTCTACTCTTTATGTTCGGTCCCCACCTGGACACTTCTCTGAAGTGTACATTATCAGGAAATGGACCTTGTTACCGTCCAGGCTGCAATATGTCAAAACTACATGCACATGTTTCAAATGCCCACGGTCTGAATTTTCTTGTGGCTAATACTTCTGATACCAAAGGCTAAAATAGACGATGTTTAGGGAAATTTTGGGGTAGCTACATATGGAGCACTTTGGGCAATGTGGCTGAATACAAATCAATTAAGTAGAAAATAACTTGGGAACTTTAAAAGATATTGCAGCTGGAAAATAAGAGTTGCACACAGTAAGTCCTACTTAATTTGGGGCCAAACTCCCACTTTATAAAACTTGATAAAAGCAGTTATGCAGGTCATTAATGATGAGGTGTTATGCTTCAAGTCACTCAGGAGCTGTCAGGGAAGGCTTATTATGTGACTTGTATTACTGGGGGAAGTCGTCATGCTAAGTGAGTATTGCTAGACTCAGAAAGTCAAACATTGTTTGCATTTCTCTGATTTGTGATTCCTAGGCCTTCTGTAGATGACATGAAATTAAAAGTAAACCTGTCTAGGGAGCAGAGATAACTGAAAGGACAGAGAGGAAAAAAGGGGAGAGGACAGGGTTAAGGTGTATATATGGACGGCTACTCTATGTACAGTGTAGACTGTGACCACACATCCCGTGCAATAATGCACTGTTAATGCAGCTCTTTACAGTTAAAATATTTTACTGAGGACTGCTCCTTATAACCCACTAAATGAACAACTCAGAAACCGTAGGAAATGCCTGAAATGGGCAGATATACACAGTTCCTTACACTTCAAGGTTTAAATAGCAGTAAGGACTACCAAGGAAACTCACATGAGCCATACTCCTTGGAAAAGTGAAACCAGCTGAGCTGCCAGAAAGACAACTACCTGCACAACCGGCTGCAAATCTGCAGACTGTTGCAGGGTTCCCATGTTCATGAACAGTGGGAAACCATGCTGTGCTGTTCTGTTGGGAGGGAGGCTACCTTTGAGGCATTCCAGCTCCTGTAAGCAGCTTCCCTACTGACAGACCATGAAAGGTAGATAGCTCCTTTTATTTATTTCTACAAGTTCAGATGTTGATTTCTCTAAAAGATGACCAGAGTCAGGGCTGGGGAGATGGATCAGTGATGGAGTGTGTTTGCGGCACAAACATGAGGACCTCAGTTTCAATCCCAAACACCTACCCAAAAGGCTGTGTGTAATCTCATTCACTTCTGTAACCCTAGTGCTATGGAGGGAAGAGACAGCAGGCTATCTGAGGATTGTTTGCCATAAGCTCATCTTTAAGTTCATTGACAAACCCTGTCTCAAGTAACCAAGTGAGGGAATAAGAGAGCCTCTGCATGCACCTCCACACAAACATGTCCATACACCATACACACACATTACACAAACACATTCACAACCACCCAAATAGTGGAGCAGTGTCTTGACTTCACAAAACTAAACTAAGCTAATTTACTGAATCCTCTAAGAGAAGAAGAGTATTTTGGAAAAAAAAATCATATCCTCTTTGAATAGATAGAGCTAAGGGTAGATAGAGCTAAGAGATCTGTGGGTCACATCTTTTTGGATGGTTATTTCAAGTTTAATTTGGGTTTTATTGCTGTGAAGAGACACCATAAGCAGGGCAACATTTATAATGGAAAGCATTTCACTGGAGCTAGCTTACAGTTTGGAGGTTTAGTCCATTATCATCATGGTGAGCAGCATGGTGGATTGCAGGCAGGCATGGTGCTGGAGCAGGAACTGGGAGTTCTACATCTTGACCCACAGGCAGCATAAGGAGACTGTGTGTCACACTGGGCGTAGCTTGAGCATAGGAGACCTCACAGCCCACTCCAACTGTGACACACTTCCTCCATAAAGGCCACACCTCCTAATAGTGCCACTCCCTATGAGCCAAGCATTCAAACACAGGAGTCTATGGGGGCCAAGCCTAGTCCAACTGCCACAGTATCTGTTCAGGTGTGTAAAGTTCATGAGGCTTAGTCTAGGTGAAGAGCAAAGCAGGGACCTTGAATCCAGGGTGTGTAAATTGACTCACTGATGTGCAAGACAAAGCAAAACCCGTTGCTCTTACGGATCCGCTGTTCCCAATGACTCAACTGTGTGAAGGTACACACTTGATCGCTGTGATCTCTTCAAGGCAATAAGGTATTTATTGGCTTTGAATAGATCTAAGTCTTTAATAATAGTTTCACTGGGGGAATACATAGCTTTGAACCACTTTTTAAAAGGTAGATTATCACCTTAAGGCATAGGATACATTTCCTGGGAAATTTTCTGCATACAAGGATAGTAAATGTCGTACATGAGAATAGGGGCACACAGGAAGCATAGTTTGGTGGGATGTAGCTACTCTGAGAGCCAGAAGTACTGGAATTTTACATGTAATATCTAGGATGAGATGATGAGTTGCATTTAGGTAGAGTTCCATACTGAAAGCAGTCACAGAAGATGATGAACAAAGAGATGCTCTCTCTGGGCAGAAGAGTAGTGGATGGATAATACGCATATGATATTGGAATTCATGCCACAACAATAACAAAGTGCAATTTACCTACAGCATAGATCACCAAGGAACTCCTATCTAGGGTGGAATCTAAGAATTTGGGATGAATTAGAAAGTGTCTGGCCAAAAAAAAAAAAAAAAATCTTGGGACATCTAAAGCTTAAGTCTCTCAGATATTTTAGCTGGAAATGCAATAGAGTTATTCTCTAGACATTTTGTCATAAGGTCAATTTTAGACATTTAGTTTAATTTCCTCTGCTTGGCTTCCACCTTTCAATAAAAATTGGTATTTACTAATGTGTGGGAGGGAAACTTTTCTTATGACCTTATATGTGTTCTGGCTGGTGTGTCATAAAATTATATTGGTAAAAGGCAGAAACAAGAAGAGAGAAAAGTAAAAAACAGAAGTCTAGCAAACAAATAATTAGAATTGGGCTCATGTGGAATCTTTAAAGAGTGATAAGTTTTGGACAAAGTGAAAGATCATCAAGTTGCTAGAAGGGCAACTGTGAGAAAAACCAGTATTCAGGAAGCTGATGATAAAGGCTGGCGTAGCAAAAGGAAGAATAATGCTCAAAGCTTCTCAGATGGAACAGACCTCTGCAACGAAAGAATAGGAGACAAAGCAAACATATTTATTGCTATTGATATTTCATGAGCTGATGGAAGACATATGGGAGAATGAATACTTCTCAAGAGATGATTTTAAATTCTCCTTACGTAGTGTGTTCCACAAAAAGAGTAAATCCATGTCTTAATTTCTCATCTGTTGCTGTGATAACAGACCTGACAAAAACAACCTCAGAAGGGAAGGCTTGGTTTTTTTTCTCAGTTCAAGAGCACAGTCCACCAGGACAAGGAAGGCATGGCTATATGACCTTGAGGTAGCTGATTACATTGCGTCCACAGCCAGACAACGTAGATATGTGGATCCTTGTGCTCAGCAGGCTTCATCTTTTTCATATGCTCCTGTTCTCCAGCCCATGTAACAGTTGCACATTCATTGGGGGTGGGGGCTGAGTCTCACTTTAATTAATCCAATCAAGATAACTCTTCATAGGCAAGACCAGAGGCTAAAGCTAATCCAGATATTCTCTGATAGATGAGTCTAGAGGTTTGATGCCTGGTGATCCCAGATTCTGTCAAACTGACAATCATTATCAGCTCCATTTAGCTCAGCCTACTAGCTGGAAGTCCATCCAAAAAACAAAAGCCATCACTCTTGAACTGTTTTTATTTGCACTTATCTTTTCTGTTAAGTAAGTCAGTCAACCGTGACTTAGGTCTCTGGAGAAGAGATTATTTGAAGATTTCCTCTAAAGTAGGGGTTGGCTGCCCTCCTTCCTTGCATGAAGAAGCTCACCACTTTTCCTTCTAAGACATAGCTCATGGTGCAGGCCAACATGAACTTGGCAAGTCCTCAGCCCCCATGGCTGGCCTCAGGAACACAAGGGAATAGAAATTTCTCAGCAAGTGCATCTCTGTAATGAAACCATTTCTGTTTGAAATAGATTGCTTGCTCTCCTGGAGACCTCAGTCATTTCTTCTGGTCACTTTTGTTCTCTAAAGCACACTGGTTTTCATCACAGTCTTAAGAAAAGTTGTTTCCATGTTTAAAAATAAGAGGTGAGTTTCCTGGTAAGTGAAGGCTTTCGTGGGACATGCCCCTTGGGCTAGTATGCAGATATAAGTGAGTATATACCATTTGATTCTTTCTGCTTCTGGGTTAACTCACTCATTATGATCATTTCTAGCTCAATCCATTTATCCACAAATTTCGGGAATTTTTTGTTTTTAATAGCTGAGTAGTATTCCATAGTGTATACGTACCACAGTTTCTTTATCCACTCTTCTACTGAGGGACACTTAGGCTGTTTCCATGTTCTGGCTATTATGAATAAGGCTGCTATGAACATGGTTGAGCAAATTTTCTTGTTGTGTGCTGGAACATCTTCTGCGTATATTCCAAGGAGTGAAATAGCTGGGTCTTGAGGAAGCCCTATTCCCATTTTTCTGAGATAGCACCAGATAGATTTCCAAAGTGGCTGTACTAGTTTGCATTCCCACCAGCAATGAAGGAGTGTTCCTCTTTCTCCACATCCTCGCCAGCATGTGGTGTCGCTTGAATTTTTGATCTTAGCCATTCTGATGGCGACTTTCTCACGTACTCTGGTGCCTCACATTTGACCATGTCCCCTGGAGGGGGAGACCTGGTGGCACTCAGAGGAAGGACAGCAAGTAGCCAAGAAGAGACTTGATACCCTATGAGAATATATAGGGGGACATAATCCCCCTCAGGAACAGTCATAGGGGAGGGGAATAATGGGAAAATGGGGGGGGGAGGAATGGGAGGATACAAGGGATGGGATAAACATTGAGATGTAACAAGAATAAATTAATAAAAAAAAAAAAGAGGTGAGGTGGGGTGGAGAGATAGCTCAGTGGTTATGAGCAAGTACTGCTCTTGTACAGGACCTCAGTAAGGTTCCCAGCACCCATGCCAAGCTGCTCACAAATACCTGTTCTTTGGATTCAACTACCTCTTCTGGCCATTGTGAGAAACTGTACACAAGTGAATATATGTACACACACACATACACACATGCAGACATACACACACACTCACACACACAGTTAAAAATATAATTTGAAAAGGAAAAGAAGTAGACTTACTGAAATTTTCTTGTATTAACAAAGAGGAATGATGCCTTGGATATGAAATGGCCTCTCTCCAGAATGACTTGCTTACAGTTAGTCATTTTATTTTATTGATTTTAATTATTATTTGCAATACAGTTATTCTTACCTACCTCTATAGGCAACCTAGAGCTATCATAGTGGTGCTATTTTAAAGGAGTTTTTGAAATGTAATGAGATAAGGCCTCATTGGCGGAAGGACCGGTAGGTCACTGGTACTTGGGAGGATGTCATTCCTGACCACTTTTTGTCTCATGCTTTCTGCATCCTGTGTATATTAATGTGAACAGCATCTGTGCCATACTTCCACTGCTATGGTGTTCATCCTCAGTCCAGGCCCAGCAACATGGAGCAAGCAACATGGACTGAAGTCTCTGAAACCAACAGCCCAACAAGTCCTTCCTCCATTGTGCTGTCTGTATCCGTCCCTGTAAGAGACAACTCG
The DNA here is from genome assembly GCF_903995435.1 of Acomys russatus. Taxonomy (NCBI): domain Eukaryota; kingdom Metazoa; phylum Chordata; class Mammalia; order Rodentia; family Muridae; genus Acomys; species Acomys russatus. The sequence goes on from NC_067142.1 coordinate 21,939,840, forward strand.
CTTTTCCATCATTCCTTAGCTGGCACATGGTTGTTCTAGTCAGTGTTAATTGTCAACCTGCACGGCCCACGGTCATCTGACAACAGAGCCTCAGCTAAGGAGCTCTTCCACCAGATTAGCCCATGGCCATGCCTGTAGGGATTGCCCTGATTGTTCTCTGATGTGTGAGACACGGCCTACTGTTGGCAGAACTATCTCTTGGCAGATGGGCCAAGGCTGTTTAATAGAACTAGTTAACTGTGAGCCTGAGAATGAGCCAGGAATAATCATTTCTCTGTGCTCTCTGCTTCGAGATCCTGCTCTGCTTTGAGTTCTGGCTCTGACTGTTTTCAGTGATGGAATGTGACCTCTAGAATGAAGTAAATCGCTTCCTTACTCCAGTTCCTCTGGGCTGTAGTATTTGTCACAGCCACAGAACGATGCTAAGGTAACAGCGGAGGGTTTTCCTTCTACCTAATATTTTCCTAGCATCTGCCTAGCACATAACCACGAAATAAGGCCTACTCTCTGGAAACATAAAATGTGGCCAAGAAAATACATTGTGCTCAGGAAATGAAGACATGCCAAAAGAATGCAAAAACTCAGTGTTCGTAGATGCATTTTTATTGGAACTAGCAATGCTTATTTGTTTGTATGGCTGCTTGCAAATACCAAAATGTAATAGCATTTATTGTGAAAGAGGCATTGTGACCTTCAGAGTCTAAAATATTCCTTATCTGTCCTGTTACCAGAAAGAGTGTGCTGACATCCACTCAATTAGGCAAATGTTGGATCATTCTACTTAATGCTCTGAACTCCTCTGAATTTTGGAAAAGTCTTGCTTTATTTGTTTGTTTTCATTTATTTGTTTTTTGTGTGTGTCTGTGTGTGTGTGTGTGTGTGTGTGTGTGTCTGTGTCTCTCTCTGTATGTGTGTGTGTCCATGTGTGTAAGTGCACATGAAGGCCGGAGATTGACAGTAAGAGTTTGCCTCTATTGTTTTCCACATTATCCTTTCAGAGGTGGTCTTTCACTGAACCACTGAGTCAGCTCACTGAGTCAGCAGGAGTTAGCTGAACAACGGTCATCAAGGAGTCTCTGGAGTTTGCTCCTTTAGGGTTCTGATTATAGGTTTGCACCATCACACGTAGCTTTTTATGTGGTTACTGGGAGATCCAAACTCAGGTCCTCATGCCACATGGCAGACACTGTTGACTGAGCCACCTACCCCAGCCACAAGAAAATCTATGAATGGTATTATTTCAAAGCCTTTGAGTCAGGACAGCACGTACCATTAGGTTCATAATCAGCCAAGGTATCAGATGGAACAGATTGTAAATTAAAAATACTCAGGACATATGCCATGCAAAATGCCATGTCTGAATGGTGATTCATCCTCGCCAATGTTAAAGGACACTCTTCGGATTTGCCAGTTTCAATTTGATGTGCAATCCTCCTGGTTGCCTCTGTGTATTCAATACTCTCCCCTCTTACCCCCCAAGGTTACCTCTCCATCTCACCATGGGTAACAAATGAGAAATTTTGAGGACTATTGAACACTATAAATTTTCACAGCAGGGCTGCTTCTTAGCCCAGGAACTTGGGTAATTGTCACACATTGGTAAAATTCATAGGAGACAATTGCCCTCAAATCAACAGCTCTATCTGCAAGAAGCTGGTGGGGTGTGGGGCTGGGTGGCAACTTGCTTCTCCATTTCAGTATAGAATCAAGAAATATTTGGCTTTTTTTTTTTCTCTTTACTTTTTAAAGTTACCTTCCTGGTGTTTGAGCTGAATTTCTACCACAGTCCTAAAACTGGGATCATAAAATACATTTATTCCATCGTTGGGAAGATGTTAAGAATAGTTGTTAAATGCCATGGCCAGAAGCATAGCCTGTGCCTTAGTTCTTAGCATTTTAGGTTTCTTAAATTTACTCTTAAAATTTATTTATGTGGCTTTTTGGTTTCATATATACATGTTTTGTCTGTATGCACACCTGCTGTCAGAAGAGGGAAACCAAATCCCTCTTGAGTCATGGGTTTGCTGGGAATTGAACTCAGGACCTCTCCCTCTCACTATTCCGTACTTTTAAAAATTAAATAAGTGTATTCACTTATTAGATGTATGTGTATATGCACACATTTGCACTGAAATGCATATTCTGGCTGCATTCCAGAAGAGAGCAGCAACTTGCTGGTATATGTTCTCTCCTTCCACCATGTGGGTCTTAAGGAACAAACTCATGTTGTCAGGCTTGGCAGCAAGCACCTTTACTCTCTTTGCCTTCTAGCTATCCCCTATGTAACTTTATTTTCAATACTTTAATTTCATCTATCTTTAAGCATGCACACAAAAGCAATGCATGCATTTGGAGGGGATGACAAAGTCCGTGGCATTGATCAAATGCTATGTAATTTTAACATATTAGATTTTACCCTGTGTTTAATAATATGCTTATCCGACTTTTAGCTAAACTGATTTAGGAAGAATCCAACCCACTCTTGACACCTATGTGCCATCAAGATCTAATCAAATTCCCTATGTCTTATGCTGCTATCTGACCACTTTGGCTTCTCCTAACAGGAACCCTGTCAAAGTGACTTAGCAAGAATCCCTGCTCTTTGATGGTTTCCTTTTAGTAATTTTCTAGCAAGAGTTCTCTGATCTCATGATGTATTATCAGTGTAATTTGCAGCCTAATCTTCTCTGTAAACACACACCCATGCGTGCATGCGTGAATATATGCACATCTTAGCTGCAGCCCGTCAGTTCTTGCTGTAGTCCCGGTTGTACCCCATATCCCTTTCCAGTTGTGGAGCTCTTGGTATTCTCTGCAATGTTCTTGAATAAAGCCTGCCTTGCTATTTTAATAAGTGTCAGAATATAATGTTTGCTTTAACATTCTCGGGGGCCGTATAATTTTCAAGTTGTCTTTCAGAACTCTCCTCAAGGAGCCTTAGATGTGCTAACTGGTCCAGAATCCCACCAATAGACCTCTAACAAATGTTGGATTTCCTTCTTTTTATTCCACGAGGCACAAATTTAATAATCTTTTCTTTATTTGCCTTTCTTAACATACAGCAAGAAAGCAGTGAGTATGTTTATGTACCAAGGCAGTTCTGCTTAGTGCACATCTCTCAGATGCAGTTACAGAGGCTTCCTGTCACACCTGATTTTGGCTGAACATTGAAGACAGTCTTAGCCTTGACAGATCTCAATGCATGTGTGTGAAGACCAGCCAGAGATTTCTCTGACAACATTACTTAGCTCTGAACCAACTTCTTAGGTATACAACAGAGGATATTTGTTCAGTGAAATGTGCAGTTTCAATAACTCCATTTTCCTTTTTTGGAAAGAATTTCAAATATCAGTGCCCACAGCTGAAAAAGGAGACGTAAGTATTGACCAGGAAAAGTCAAATGGAGAGCTTTTGTATGGTCCTTAAAAAGTAGTGGCAGGAGCTTTGAACATGGGGTGTCACTAATGGGACACGGCTTCTTGTGCACAGGAGACAGGGTCCTGCGACAGTGAGGCACAGAAGAACGATGAGAAGAGACAGAATGCCATTTATAGAGCATCATGAAGCCTCTTCTCCAGTTAGTCTAACCACAGCATCCTAAGCCTCCATTACACCAAGTAACTTGTTTCAGTGTAAGAACATTGAGTCTAACGGCTCTCATTAAAAAAAAATGAGTGCTTAAACTGCAGAAGATGGAGCCCTCACTGGTTTCCTTACAGGAGGAGTTTGAAAATCACCTGCTGTAGGTACATTTTCTCTGGAGCCTCCTGGGGGGCTCCCAATAAATTGCAATGGAGTGGGAAGCCAACCACCTAAGGCCATTGTGTCCTGGAAGACCAGTTTTTAATTATTATTTTTTTTTTGCATAATCATGAAGTGATAAACTTTCCCATGTTTCATTGACTGAGCTGAAAAGCATCAGGACTGGAATGGGCCTTATATAATGCAAGATTTTTCACTAGTCACCTGGGTGGATATTGCAATGTTAAGTCACTATAAATATTTTTAAATGTTTACTTTCAATTTGAGAACACTGTCTTACCCTTTCCTATGTGGATCCCCTGGATCTCCTTTTGTTGTCTTATTGCTCTAGCTAGAACTTCAAGTACTACATTGAAGAGGTATTTGGACAGCTTTGTCTAATCCTTGATTTTAGATTAATTTCTTTGAGTTTCTCCCCATTTAATTTGGTGTTGGCTATTAGCTTGCTGTAAATAACCTTTATTATGTTTAGGTATGTGCCTTGTGTCCATGATCTCTCTAAGACATTAAGCATGAATGGGTGTTGGAGTGTCAAATCTTTTTCAGAGTTTAAGGAGATGATCATCTGTTTTTTTTTTTCCTTTGAGTTTGCTCATATGATTTATTACATTGATGGATTTCTGTATATTGAACTATCCCTGCATGCCTGGGCTGAAGCCTACTTGGTCACAGTATGATATTTTTGATGTGTTCTTGGATTTGTTTGTGAGTATTTTTGCATCAATGTTCATAAACAAAATTAGCCTAAATTCTATTTCTTTGTTGGGTCTTTGTGTGATTTCGCTTTCAAGGTGACTGTGGTCTCATAGAATGACTTCAGTAATGCTTATGAGAACTCTACTCACTTTGAATTTCAAATTGGTCCTCTCTATGGTCAGAGGAAGAACACTCAGCCCTAGCTATGTGCTTTGAAGAGCCCCATGACTATAGCCAAGATTAATACATCTGGCTGCCTCTTAAACATATCTGGGGAGTGTTAAAAATTATTCACCCATTGCCTATCTTTACCAATTTGCTGTTTGATTTCTTTCTTAGACTTGGTGTTTATTATATTGCCCAGTCTGGTCTCTAAGTCCTGCTCTACAGCGATTTTCCCTACTGCATCCCCCTGAGCTGCTAGGACTATACATGCATCAACTGTGCTGGCTCAGTTCCCGGTTTAAACTCATTGGCTATCTATGGAGAAAACTATATATATATATGTATATATATATATATATTATATAAATATTATAGTTAATATGTGTCACATTATATTTATTATATAATATATAAATATATATGTATTTAAATTTAGAGAATCAAGGAGTGATATCCTTGCAGTTTGAGAATGTTCCAGAACTTCTGGGGATATTCTATTGTAACTCTATGAATAGGCATGTCACTTCAACTATTCCATGATGTGTGTAATAAGCCAATGTAGGGATGCAACCTCTGCTGGCCAACTTTGTTAGACCAATAGCCATGGATGACTTATGTTGATGAAGCTAGCATTATTTCAACAACAAAACTCAGTTAGAAAATGTGTCAGATTTTTGGTATTTATAAAAGTGTCTTTGAGTCCTTTTAATAAAATTGCACTCTTTGTCTTAGGTAGAAAAACAATTCGTGTTTATTGTAAAACATTTAGAAAAGTTACAATGGTTTAAGGAAGTAAGAAAAAGTCTTTTGTACTTCCATTACTTGAAAAATAACCACTGTTACCATGGTGCTGTGGAAATGTCACCATAAATACTTTTGCAAATAACCTACACATTCAAAAAATTAAGCAGCCATTGCATTAAATTGTTTTTCTTTTGCTGTGATAAAATACCAGAGTAAAAGCAACCCAAGGAGGAAAGGCTTTATTTCAGTCTACAGCTACAGAAGGAGAGAGTCTGCCTTCACAGGAAAGGCTTAGCAGTGGTCATGGAAGCCATGTTGGAAGCTGCAATATGGCTGATCTCACTTTCTTCCACATACAGGAAGCAAAGAGATAAAACCAGAAGCAGAGTCTGTTTATACCTGCTCAAAGCCCAACCCCAGCACTGTACTTCCTCCAGGAAGGCTCAGCTTCCTAAAGTTTTCATCAACTTATCAAAAACAAAACAAAACAAAACAAAACAAACAAACAACAAACAAACAAACAAACAAAAAACCTGGGACCAAATTCTCAAATAAATTAGTCTATGGCGGACATTTCTCACTCAAGCCACCGCAACCATACATGGACTTTTCATGTGCTATTTTCACAGAATTTTATTTTATTAATGAAAACATGCCTTACAATTTGTAGTTATTTACCCCATTGTTAAACACTCATACTATGTTTTAATTTTTCTCATAGACATATATGAATTATAATATATTAATGCTTTAATATATAAAATATATTTTATTTTTAATATAATTACATATAATTATACAATCTTTCTTATGACTATGTAACTAATATATAATTAAACTTTCCCATGAATTTTGCCTTTTACTTCTTTTGTTTCCAATAATATCAGTGCAAATCCTTTTGAATGTTAAAGTGAACTGTCCTGATTCTCAGACAATGCTTTTTGTTTCCCTACAAAGTTCCCATGCTTATCTTTCTCTCCTGGGACAGAGGCCATATTTCCTAGATCCCCAGACCATTGAACAGCACTATCATTTAAATATTTGCTGAGTGAATTGTATATATTTACATTTAATTTGAATTCATGGAGTAATAATGTAGTTAATATGTTCATTTGGCGGCTCTGCAGTTAAAAGCACAGTGTAATCACCACTCCAGTGTGATTTGATTAATTCTTCTGGCCTCTGTGGGTAGTGGATGTGTATGCAGACACATCCACATACAAACACACAAACACACACACACACACACACACACGCCTACAGACACACACCCACACACATATGTAAGTATTTTAAAAACTATGTTCCTAGCAATGATGGTGGTGGTAGAGACAAAGCATTGCACTGGTCTTACTAGTGGTGGGAGAAGTTGTAGCTCAGGTCCTGTTTGTACTAGACACATCTATCTCTGTGCCATCTACTTTGATTCTTACTCATTCTCTATAAGATTAAATTAATGATTACAATTAAAAAATTAAAAATGATTGTAACCAATGGGTAAATGTGTTATATATTTTTGTTGGAGGTATACATCTTTACCGCTCCCCCAAAGTTCTCATTTTTGTCAGTCAGTCTACGTGCTTGCTGCCTAAGTGTGAGGACCTGAGTTAGAGCCCCAATCCATGAAGCATGGAGTGGCCCTGTGTGACTGGAGCCTCACGTGTGTGGGTGGGAACAAGGTGCTCACCGGGGCTCCTTGGTTGGCAGTTGAGGCTCAGGGAGGGAAACTTCCTGGAAAAAGGAATTAGGCAAAAGTGACATAGAGAAGGACACATGTTATTTTTTTCTGGCTTCTGCATACACGTCATATCAACCACATACATACTCACACACCCGCATACACATACATACATGTACACAGGTTCTCATAATTTACTATCTATAGTGACTGTTCTTAATTTTTTTGTGTGAGAAAATATATGGGCTTTTAGCAACTGCTGTGCTGAACAACCTCAGAAGGGAGAAGAGCTCACATCACCCCCCAGAAATGAGAGCAGATCTCAGCAGCACGGGCCCACTTGGGGAAAGAGACGCTATCTTTAGCAACATGCAGTAGCATCGGCATTATCTTCAAGAAATCTTATGAAAGTGAAAGCCAAGAGAACCTACCAGCACATCCCTGGGCTGCCTGTGTGGTTCAAAGCACAGTTCAGGCTAATAATCCATGCTCAACCACAGGGCCTCGGTGTGCGATTTCAAGGCATTTTACACAGTGAAGACACGATATCAAAAGCTACCAGAAAGAATACCAGTGTAGCAGGACTGAGGAATCCCACTTCATTCCTGTTGGATATCAGTGCTCTGCTGTGTTAGAGATCTCCTTTGTGGGAGGCCAAACAAGCAAACATCTTGATGTATCTTGCTGCCCACACCTAAGTGCCTGAACCTAGCACAAAGCCAGATATTTTCCAAGAGCTAGCTTAGCATCTAAGATAACAACTGTAACTTAGTTAGGGATTCTATTGCTGTGACAAAACATCATGGCCAAAACAAAGACAGGACAGAAAGGGTTTATTTCATCTCACAGCTTGTAGACCATTATCCAGGGAGGTCAAGATGGTACCTTAGGGCAAGAAATGCTGTAGAATTCATGGAGCATTGCTATTTACTGGCTTGTTTCTTTGGCTTGCTTAACGTGTTTTCTTATTGTACCTAGGACAACCAGCCTCAGGGTGGCACCACCCACAGAGAGCTGAGCTCTCCTACACTAGTCATCAATCAAGATGATGTGCCATATGCTTGCCCACAGGCCAATGGGGGAGCAGCCTTTTCTCAGTTGAGGCTCCATCTTCCCAGATGACTCTAGCTAGTATCAATTAGAAATAAAACTATGCAGCACAAAAAAGCAACATTTCATCTCTCATGGTCCAAATGTGGAAAATCCCTATAATCTTGTGTGCCATACAACTTGGTCTGACCTTAGTGGTGCTGTTTAGGGGAGCTATGGCACCAATAGGAGGTGGGGCCTTTCTGGAAGGAGTAAGTCACTGGGTTTGGGGGGGATTGAGGTTTTATAGCCTTGCCCCACTTGCTGCTAACTTTCAGCTTCTTGACTTTTGAGACCATGCAACCAGCTGCCTCATGCTCCTGCCAGCATGCCATCCTGTCATGATTGCCTTCATCCATGCTTAACTTGTGATCAAAAGTAACCCTTTCCTCTCCTAAGCTGTGTTTTGTGAGATACTTGGTCACAGCAAAGCGAAACATATCTCTCTCTCTCTCTCTCTCTCTCTCTCTCTCTCTCTCTCTCTCTCTCTCATACACACACACACACACACACACACACACATGTGTGCATCAAGAAATAGACAAATAATAGAATGAGAAAGAGCAGGATGCACCCTACAGGCACTGGTTACATTCACGAAGGACCCTAGACCCACCTAAACTAAGATGCGTGAAAATTATTTTGTGAGTTCATCACTAGTTCATCACCTGCTGCCAGATTCACAGATGAGAATGTAGTTGTTAAGTAACCTTTAACTTAAAAAATGAACGAACAGAGCTGGACAGTGGGCAAAGGCACTTGTCACCACAAACAAAGCCTTGAGTTTGATCCCTGGGATCCATACAGTAAAGAAGAAAATCAGTTCCAGCCAGCTGCCTTCTGATCTCCATGAAGCCCCATGGCATATGTGTGGATGCATGAAATAAAAAGAAATTTAAAAATGAAATTTAAAAATAAAATAATAGACAACTATTCAAGAAAGATCAACAGCAATAGAGACCTATAACTTTGGTCTTACCACAGAAAGAAACCTTAGATGGATGATGGAAGTTTGGTTAAAGTACGGCATTGGCAGTGATTTAAGGAGAGCCAATCAGTATGGATCTTTTGTTGGCCACACTTCCCTGAGCTTTCCTAAAAGCCTTCAAAATCTTCCTCAGTGTGTTAAGATGCACTTCATGTCCATGGTGAACCTTGTGCTTCTCCTTGTCCCTCACATTATTTTAGATTTTTAAAAAATATTTATATTATATTTTATTAGTCATTCATGTGTCAGTGGATATCTATGCTGGTCCTTTTATATATATATATATATATATATATATATATATATATATATATATATATATATATATATATGTATGTATTCATATTACATCTCAATTGTTATCCCATGCCTTCCTCCCTCCCTCCCATTTTCCCTTACTCCCCTCCCCTATGACTGTGACTGTATATGCTCATAGGTATCAAGTCTCTTCTTGGTAGCCTGCTATCCTTCCTCTGAGTGTCACCAGGCCTCCCCATCCAGGAGACGTGGTCAAATATGGTGCACCAGAGTTCATGTGAAAGTCAGTCCCCACTCTCCACTCAACTGGGGAGAATGTCCTGTCCATTGGCTAGATCTGAGTAGGGGTTCGAAGTTTTCTGCATATATTATCCTTGGTTGGTATCATAGTTTGAGCAAGACCCCAGGGCCCAGATCTGCCTGTCATAATGCTATTCTTGTAGGTTTCTAGGAACCTCTGGATCCTTCTATTTCCCCATTCTCCCATGCTTCTCTCACCTAGATGATGGGAATGCAAACCAGTACAGCCACTTTGGAAATCTATCTGGTGCTATCTCAGAAAACTGGGAATAAGGCTTCCTCAAGACCGAGCTATTTCACTCCTTGGAATATACCCAGAAGATGCTCCAGCACACAAGAAAATTTGCTCAACCATGTTCATAGCAGCCTTATTCATAATAGCCAGAACATGGAAACAACCTTAATGTCCCTCAATCAAAGAATGGATAAAGAAACTGGTACATTTACACTATGGAATACTACTCAGCTATTAAAAAACAAGGAATTCCTGAAATTTGCGGACAAATGGATTGAACTAGAAATGATCATAATGAGTGAGTTAACCCAGAAGCAGAAAGAGTCAAATGGTATATGCTCACTTGTATCTGGACACTAGGCCAAAGGGCATGTCCCATGAAAGTCTACACTTACCAGGAAAGTGGGACAGAGGGGAGGACATCCTATTTTAGATTGTTGATTGATCTATTTGTTTCATACTTCTAGCATCTGGCCACTGTTGGCCAGATGTCTTATCTTTTTTCTCTTTATCTATTCCCTAGAGATTCTTTTCTTCCTTCAATGTTATATATATATGCGTATGTGTGTGTAAATATATGTATCGTTGATTTCTCTGTTAATCTATCATTTGCCTCCACCCACTTTTGCCTTTTGCAGCGTTGCTTCTGTTATGTATGTCTTTTATTGGAGAACTTATTTAAGTGTACCTCAACTATTCTTTTTTTCATTAATGATGTTATCAGAAGTTTAGTATTTTAATTAGAAAAAGAAAGTCACAGAGAAATTTTAGCAAACTATTTACAAGAACGTTTGTTCGAGATTCTGACACAAGTTCCTGTAATTGTAAAGGGGTTGCAATTGTAAATGTAAAAATGTGGTGAGAACTCGTTTGATAAAATGGTTGTCTTGCAAGCAAGAGAACCTCAGTTTGACACTGAGAATCTTCATAAGAAATAATAAAGCCAGATGAGACGGCAGGTATTTGTAATGCTGGTAGTGCTGTTGAAGTAGAGACAGAAAGATCCTAGTTACTCCCTAGCAACCAATCTAATTTGTTTGGCTACCGAATTACAGGACAATAAGAGACTTTGTCATGAAAACCAAGCAAGACAGCATCTGAGGGATGACAGCAGAAGCTGACTTCTCACCTCCTCTTGCACACGCACACCACACTCACACGTATACATAAACACGTGCACACATATAATAATAATATGTTATGAGAATATGTAACTCATAACAAAGTGGAGATATGATTTACCAGCAACGCTATCAATATGTTTCTAAAGTTATTTGATGTTGGTAGTGTCTCTGTAGGCCAAGGAACTTGCTGCCAAACCTGAGACCTGAAATGATTCCTCAGGACCTACACTGTGCAAGCAAACACACACACACACACACACACACACACACACACACACACACACACAAGCATGTGCTTACATAGCCTAAAATGCAGTTGAGTGATTTTCCCTCAAATTATTTAATGTGAAGTCAATGTCATCATGGACCTTCAAGCTAATTCTCTCCTGGGCAATGAAGTGGGGATGATAACACACACACACACACACAATTTTACAAAAGTTCCACTGTTTATTCTGCACAAGATATCCATATCTACAATTTTTGCATGGTAACTTTCTAACACACCACTATCACTGAGAAATGGGGTTTAAAGGGGTTCACGGTGTGAATGTGTGCCTAGTGACAAACGTAACAGCAGGCTGTGTTATGGCTTGAGATAGGTTTTACTGGTAATATTTTTGAGCAAGGTAAAGCACATAAGAAGAGAGCAGAAAGTCACACATTTACACAACGATGCCCTTTGGTTTGGTTTGCTCTAACGTCTTGTGACTGCCTCACACCCGCTCATCTAAACACGTGTTGAAGTATCACCAGCCCTGAATGATGGAAGGCATTCAGACTAAAAGCTTTCATCCACAAACATTTTATCTCCTCAAAAGCTCCAGTTAAGTACAATTTTGTCTCATTTTCTTAACTCCCACAGTTTTGTAGCTTCGATTCAAAAGTTAGAAAATAAAATGTGTTCTGCCTTGTAACGCCCCTTCCTTTTTCGGTAACTTTCTCCACCTGCCAGCTCAAGTGTTGCCTCTTTCTGCCAAGAATGCTCTTTGTGCCATTTTACAAAATCATGGGGAGCAGACGGAATTGAGTCATACCTCGCATAACACTGGGACTTTGGTTTTGATGACCATAGGAGACCGTGAGGAAATGTGCTGTGGGCAAAGGCTTGGATAAATAACCAACCTAGCATTAAGGGCTGTTTTCGCTACATTTTACATTTAATGCAGGCAAAATTATAAAAGCAAGCCAGAAATTATCCTTCAAAATGCAGGATGTGATAATGCGGGAGACACAGTGCAGGAGGGTGAGAAAAGTTGCTGGAAACGGAGGCAAGCACAAGGTTCATGACTATAATCATGGGCTCTAGTGTGAGCCAATCTCGTAAGAGCACACATACCTTGTCATTAGCAAGAAGAAATCATTTGGGGTGTGAAGAAGGTCTTTGGTAGGAAATAAGATCCCAGTTTTATCTTAAAGTCTAATGAGATGATACATCCATGGTGGTGCATGTCTGTAAATTTGGAAATAAGGAGGCAGAGGCAGGAAGATCAGGAGTTCGAAGCCAAGCTGGGGTAAATACCAAGTTCAAGGTCAGCTTGGCCTCCATGATATTGCATATTAATAAACAAAAAATTATGTGATGAGCAGGCCTAGAAGATATGTAGAACAACAGGGGGAAAGCCACTGATGAATTCTTGCTGTTTCAGCAGTCATTGGTTTTTCTGGGGTGGGATTTTCCCCTTCTACAGTAGCATGTTATCACTACAGTAGCAGTGTTATCACTGTTCAAGTCTTCTTAGGCAGACATATTATTAAGGTATTATAGGTATAGCTTTCATGTTAATCCTAGGAGGCATATATTTCTGTCCTCTGAGCCGTGGCTGGGACTAAGCACCCCGCCATCAGTTGTTCTTTGCCTTTTGACAAGATGTGATTTCCTATAATGGTCTCCACCTGCTGCAAAGAAAAACGTATCTGGTGAAGGGTAGGAGCTACCCTTATATGTGGCTATAAGGATATTTAGAATGTAGTTAGGAATTCTACTGATTTAGTAGACTGGCTATAAAGGATCCTTTTTTAAAGTCATGGACTTCACCAGCCTCAGGTTGTTGGCTAGGTTTCCAAAAGCAGGTATGATTTCCCTCCTACTGAGTAGGCTTTAAGTCAAATCAGACAGCTGTTTAATACCTCCAGGATATCAGTGCCACACCTAGTGTGCCTTTAGGAATATCTTGCAATGCTGGTCATTGTTGCGGTTTCTCCATACTATGGCTATGTAGGACTATTGGTTACTTCCCTCAGAATAAAGCAGGCTTTCTTATCATATCCAGAGCAAATCTTCTGAGTTTGAATGACTGCATAATGCATAGTGTGCTCAGCCATAGGGGCTTAATGGAGTGCATAGTGTGACCCATGTTTGAAACTTGTATTTAACCTCTGAGAAGCAACCAAGCACAGCAGTAATAGACTATACTGTTCTGGAAGTCTCTTTGAGTCCCTTGACCAACAACTTGAAAGGTGGTTCCTAATACCTGGTGCTGACATTGTGCTAAATGCTCAGTGGCTCATGGCGGAGCATTGTCAGGCCAACTGGAATGACTTATTTAAAATATAATTAAGTACTTAAAAGTATGATATGTGATTTTAGATCAATATGAATCCTTATGGCTTTTTCAAACATCCTTAGTATTACCTATGCCTCTTCCTTCCCTCTTCTTCTGTGGTAACCTCTCTACCAATTGTGCTGGTTAGCTTTTGTCAACCTGACATACCTAAAGCATTGTTTCCCAGCCTTCCTAAGGCTGTGGGCCTTTCATAATGTTCCTCATGTTGTAGAAACCGTAAATTACCGTAAATTAACCGTAAATTAATTTTTGTTGCTGCCTCATAACTGTAATTTCACTGATGTTATGAATTGCAATATAAATATCTGATATACAGATGGTCTTTATCAACCTTTATTTAGATGCACATACCTATCCATACACATAAAGTCTGGAAGATAGTGTCAGCTGTCTTCCTCTTTCATTCTCCATCTATTTCTTTGAAATAGGGTATTGTTTTTAAATTATCTATATTATCTGTATTATCAGTAGGCCCGGCTAGCAATCAATCAAGACACAGACACTTGTTATATTTTAAATTAGCCTTAGTTAACTTGGGACAGAGCAGATATTAATCCTATAAACTACTTTCCATAGTGGGGCAGGCATGGGATGGCTCTCTCCCCCCACCTTAGCCATACCTTTATCTCCTCTGCCCTGCCCAGGTGGGATGGCTTTTTATTAATTAGCATGAAAATAAATCATACCATCCCCCAACAATAGGGTCTCTTGCTCAACCTAAGACTCATACTATCTAAGCTAGCCAGCAAGTCCCAGCGGATCCTCCCGTGTCTCTCTACCTTGGAGTTGGCTCATGGGCATGTGGCTGTTGCCTGGCTTGCTATGTAGGTGCCTACTGTTTGAGACTATACAGCAGGTGCTCTTTACTGCTATACCAACTGCTTGAAGCATCTGTCTTACTACAAAAATTTTACTCTCATTCTATTTTTTTTTCTAAATCTTATCTGGTTTGTTTCAGTTATCACAAAAGAGAATGATTTTATTCCTAGGAGTGTATTTGCCAATTTCTGAAGCATCCTCAGTTGTCTCAGCAGTGGTAAAGAGCTTCCAGTGGTACCTAGTGAATGAACACCAAGGATGTGCCCAAATAAACATCTTGTAATTCATAGGACAGCTCACTTAGCTCAGTGTCCATTGGGTTGATACTTAGTATCCATGATTGTTATTAATTTCTTTTAGATATTTTTGAAAGATGTTCTAATGTAGTCCAGACTGGCCTTAAACTCACTATGTAGCTGAGGATAACTCTGAACTTTGAACATCGGGTCCTTTGCCATGTAAGTGCTAGGATGATAGGCATGTGCCACTATGCCTGGTATATGCAGTACTGAGAATAGAACCCAAGATTTTCTGCATGGTATTTCAAGAACTGAGCCACATTCTCAGCTCTAATTAACTTTTATTTATTTTTTTATATAATGGTTTTTTAAAAAATTATAAATTAAATATTTTTAGTTTTTACTTATATGTTTATATTATTATACATATATACAATAAAGATCTTGTTTGTCTCATAGAAGCCTGTTCTTTTTTTTAATGAGTGACAGAAATGCAGTGGATCTGAATGAGAGATAGGTAAGGAAGAACTGGGAGGAATAGAGGAAGGGGAAATGCTAATCAGAAAATAGTGTATGAAAAATTCTCTATTTTCTATAAAATGACGAAAATAAAACAATATTTTTTTTCTGGGCATCTTAAAATTAACTAATTAAAATTTTAATGTGTTGTGTGTACTTGAATATTTTCAATATATATGTAGACCTCTATCTTTGTATATAGGTGCATGAATTCACACAGACTCAGTTGCAGACATTCATGTGCATGTGCCTACACACACACACACACACACACACACACACACACACACACCCCTGTGCACTTGCATGTGAAGACCAGGGGAAGATATTGGGTGTCTTATTTTGTTATTCTCTATCTCAGTCCATTGAGATAGAGTTTCTCACTGCACCTTGAGTTAGGTTTGACTCCACCAAGTCCTAGTGACCCTGCTCTCTCCACCTTTGGACCCCCCTTGATTTTGTGTTACAGGTGCACCTGACCATGGGAAGCTTTGAGGAGATGAAAAGTCAGTCTTTAAACTTGTGCAGCAAACATTTTTCTCGCTAACCCACACCTCTGGGGTTTTGAATGTGAAGTTTCCTCCAGTATTCTTGGGATACTGGCCATGTGTCAACAGTATTCAGAGAGCTTTTTATAAGCATTCATGATCAGCTTGGGAGGCCTTATACTTATGGTTATTTTAACAATTGTCAACACTCCAGCACTTTCCACTCAGATAAAGATTTCTTGACCGTAACAAACATCTCTATTCAGCATGATATTGTACCTCTATTATACAAAATTAAGTAGGGCTCTACAAATGTTTGTTGAGTGAGTAAATAAAATAACAGATTAATTTGTATGTTTTGTCTCATTAATCATTCTGAGGGCAATTCACCATGAAACCCAGTGAACCTATTTTCTTTAGCACCTGGTCCACTTCAGGTACAAGGTAGGAAGTAATAAATAGTTGTTGATTGATGCAATTGAGTTTATTCTGTAAATTACACCATTCATCTGATTTCTTCACACACAGTGTTTGTGTTGAAAATAAGTCATGTCCTGAATAATCCCTTGGGGTATCAGTTCTGAATGATAGCAAATTTAAATTAAATCAGTTTCTTTTGCTGCTGGTGCTATGCAAGTGGGAGAGGTTAGGAGAACAGGGAGAAATGATCAGATTAGCATCTTTGAAACTGTACTCTTCTGATAGTTCTACACAAACATGAATATTAAAGTGTCTATAAAGGTCAGGCTGCGTAAAAATGCTTCCCGTGAAGTAGAAATGGAACTCTAGCAAACAATGCACTAACAAAATTTGTGATGTTCTAGGCGATAACCTTTGCGTGGCTCTGACTTTGAGGCAGGCTGACTGCCAATGTGTATAAATATCCCTTTCTCTTTCTCAAAGGTCAGTCTGCTGTCCCTCAAAAAGAAACAAACAAAATTGAATCAGTCTATGAAAAGAAATCCAAGGAGAAGAGCAAGGCAGTAAAATTAATGCAACACATGATTTTGTCTAACTTAACAAATGGATCTGAAGAAGCGTTGGTCTGATCAAGGCAACCAAGTCATTTATGGATTTCCAAATGCCACAATATTCATGCATCTGCCATACCTATAGCTCCAACTATAGAAGTCTTTTCCCTATGCAATTTGCAATACTTACTTAACTTTTTGATAATGCCCATTACACACACACACACACACACACACACATGCACACACAAGTACACGCATGCATGCATGCACACACACACACACTCATGCATACATGAACACACTTATTGAGGCCAGGGACCATCGATACTGAGTATCTTTCTATTCTCTCCACCTTCTTCTTTGAGACTAAGTCTCTTTCTGAACCATGAGCTCACCAATGTGGTGGGTTTGGCTAGCCAATGGGCTCTGGGCATTCCTCTGTTTCTCTCTCCACAAAACAGAGATTACAGGCATGCATCACAGCCTCTGGTTTTTCACTTGGAAGCTGGAACTATGAATGCAGGTGCACACTGCTTGTAAATCAAGCATTTTCTCGACTGAGCCATCTCTTCACCCCTCCGTGTTCTTTATTTGATACGGTGATTTACTATGCAGCCCAGCCAAGCCTTGACTTAAAGCCTTTTTGTCTTGGGATTCCATGATGGCCTCTGTATTCCTACATCACTGTACCAATATTCTTTAATAGCATTCGTCCCACTACTTTGAACTTGTTGGCTTAATCATCTCTATTCCCTTGTAGTCAATCAACCATTAAGCCATGTTGTCTTCAGGGTTCTGCTCTATTTGTCCAAGGTGACACCCAAAATAAAGCACATGTCACCCAAAGTAGCAAGTGAATCTAGGCTAGAATCCATGCCTCTATATAAAAGGCATGGAATCAACTAAGGACAATTGCTTTGGTGAACATTTGATAGGAGGCTTTAACTCTACATACCTGCACCTTGTCATTAATGGCATCCTATTCATCTCCTTTCTATCCAACAACCTCTGATGTTTTCAGACAATTTGTAACTTTTTTGTATTAGCATTCTGGGTTGAATGGTCTACAGGGCACAATTGTGGTCTGTGTTAGTAATTTCTTTATTGCCTTGACAAGGTACCCGAAATAGTAATGTAAGGAAGGAAAGGTGTGTTTTGGCTCACAGTTTGAAGGGATACAGTCTGCCATGGAAGAGACCATGGTAGCAGGAGTGAGGCAGCTGGTCACGTTGCATCTACAGTCAGGAAACAGAGAGATGAATACTGGTGCTTAATTTGCCTTTTTCTTTTTCATTCAATCCAGGACTATAGCCCATGGAATGGAGCCACCCAAATTTATGGTCATCTCATCCCAGTCTAAATTTCTCATATATATATATGTTTTTCATATATATAGGTTTTCATTTCCATCTTTGTTCTAACTCCAGTAATATTGACAATCAAGACCAATCATCACCATTTCCAACAACTCATGCATTTTCTGGACAGAGTGGAATCATTTCAACCATTTGTGGTTGTATAAAGCTCTAAGTAAGACCCATATAAACTTGTATTTCAAATATGAACCATCTCTCACCTTCTTTCAATTTCAGCACACACAACATAGTATTTTATCAAGTTAACCACAGGTTGATATGACATTCCATGAACCTGTCACTAACACAATATCATATTTTATGTGGTTTCATTTTTGAATTCAACTTGTAAAATGGCATCCTTGCTTTGCTCAGTCATATGCTACCCTTCCCTCTAGAGAAATGTTTCTCAACCTGTAGGTTGCAACCCATTTGGGAGTCAAACAATTCTTTCACAAGGTCACATATAATATATATACATTATCATTCATAATAGTAGAAAATTACAGTTATGAGATAGCAACCAAAATAATACTATGATAGGTGCTTACCATACGAGAAACTGTATAAAAGGGTCACAGCATTAGAATGGTTGAGAACCATGGCTCTAGAGGTATTGTGAGGATTTAATGAGATAGTCCACATTCAGGGCTTATCACTGAGGGCTGGCACTTAACCCATAGATATAGGTAGAGGGTGGCTGTGGTTACTAAAACCCAGAAACACAAGCAAGGGAAAGTCCTACACTTCACTGATGTTTTCTTTTTTAGTTTGAAGGAATCAATATGACCCTTCCTTCACATACTGATAATGTAACATCAAATAATTCTAAATTTTATAATTACATACTGTAGTATTCCTTTTTCTGTTGCTGTGATAGAATATCCTGAAATGACTTAGTGAACAAAGGGTTATTTGGTTTACTGTTCTAGATGGGATGTAGTCTGTAGCTGTGAGGGCATTAAAACAAGTAGGTGTGGTGGTAGGAACAGTAAGCTGGCTGCCCACCTTGCTTCTACATTTAGAAAGCAGAGATAGAACACCAAGTGGGGCCAGACTATAAAACTTCAAAGTTTACCCTCAGGGATTATTTCCTCCAGCAAGGTTTCACATCCCAGTGCTTCCACAGCCTTTCCAAAGACCACAACTGGTGTTCAAGCACATGAGCCTCTGAAGGAATTTTCATAATAAAAACACAATATATTATATACACACTGAATATCTGTATCTTTTATTTATCTGACCCTAAACTAAAATGTTAATGAGAGTAAGTGCATTAGGATATAGAAATGCCAAGGAATAATAAAATATAGAGGGATAAGCCAGTTCATCTTTGCCTTTCTGGGTGTGATGTATTCAGAACCACTGGGCACAATCACGAGGCTAGAAGAAGCCTTTATAATGGAAACAGCCTGTATAAGAGGCACAGGGAAAAGACTGGTTTGGAAAATGAGGTTATTTATAATAAAACAACAGGCATTGTTTCCCTCATTACATGATTTACATATGACTGAAGTGCAGCTCTTTAAGACGTTCAGATCCTCTTTGAGGTACCATCCAGACATCTAAGTTCTTTGTTCTCCCATTGGCAAAAATAAGCAAATAAAAGCTAGGTCCTGGTCTGTTCTCTCTGAACTTTTATATTACTCTCAGATTAAATCAGAAGCCTAGGATAGCAGCCATAGATGCTGTATTATTCCTTAGCATAATAAAAGAGCAAGCATTGATAGTATGAATGAATGTTCCAGTGACATGTGTAATAGGTGACAACACAGTAAAGATCAAAAGGAAAGATCCAGAATAGGCAGGAGCCAGCT
The DNA here is from genome assembly GCF_903995435.1 of Acomys russatus. NCBI lineage: Eukaryota > Metazoa > Chordata > Mammalia > Rodentia > Muridae > Acomys > Acomys russatus. The sequence goes on from NC_067142.1 coordinate 21,959,657, forward strand.
ACTGTGGAGCTTGCCTTACAAACCATCCTTATTACCAATTTGCTTTCCTCCTTTAGAAAGATTTAGTTTACTTTTATTTTTATTTATTTTTTTCTGTGTGTGTGCATGTGGATCTACATGGGAGTTTGAGCATGTGCGTGCAATGGATGAGGAGGCAGAGGACATGTTGGATCCCCTGGAGCTGGTGTTGTTGTTGGTCATAGGCTAGGCAGCTTATGTGGATTTGGAAAACTCTGAAAAACATCAAGCAGTCTTCTTAACCAATGAATTGGCTCTTCTCCAGCCCCAAATTCTTTTTTATCTTTATCGTCTTTCTCTTTCTAGTCATGTTTTTCCTATTACTGTCAAAGCACAGTGGGCATCTGAAGACATGACAACATTGAGTTTTTAATAATCACTCAGTTAAAAAAAATTACAAAAATGTGACCACATCACTGAATCAGAAGCCTATGGGTAAATCTGGTATTTTTAAGCCTTGCTGAATCCAGATGCAGTTACAGAAATTTCTGTGTTGTTTTAACGCTCATCATCTACCTACCCTATCTCTGTTTCAAATTGCAGTAAGGCCTGGGGAGCAGCTATTGTCCTATACAGAAGCGTCTTAATAATCTTGTCATTAATATATTAGTTTTCCTATCTCCTTATTCTATGACTGTTTTTGTTACAAACTCATCCATGATGCTGAATAACTATATGCAGCATTGGCATGCACACACATGTACACACACACACACACACACACACACACACACACACACACACACACACACACAGAACCTATATTATTTCCTCAGCCATAATGCAATTTTGAATGGCTTGATCTTATGCAGGCCTCATGCAGGTAATCTTAGCTGCTGTGAGTTCATGAGTGTGATGAACATGGCCAACATTATAGCTCTAAGACCGGCATTGAGTAGAGTCCAAGAAAATAATATCTCTAAGCATATAATACAAAAATTATCAAAAGATCAAATGGAACATTATAAAAGTAAAATACAATAAAACCTATGCAGCTAACTTTTACCAAATCTGAAAAATTGGTTTAAATTTGAAAGTAAAAATTGTATTCATTTCTAAAACACTTATACAATCCTTTATAAATTTATGTTACCTTATGTCACTAAATAATTATTTGAGGAAGAGAGAGATGACTCCAGGGTAAAGCTCTTTCTGCCTAAAAGGAGATAGGCCAGAGTTTGAGTTTCTAGAATCCATATGAAAAGCCAGGCACAGTAGGATGCAAATCTGTGCTTTTAATGCTCACATGGGGGAAGTGGAAGGTGGAGAAAAGAGATTCCTAGGTCTCAGGATGGCTTGTGTGGTATTTAACACATAGTGGGAAAATAGGAAAAAAGACTGTGCTGGGCCTGAAAAGATTGCTCAGTGGTCAGAAGCACTTGTTGTACAATCACAAAGTCCAGAGTTTGCATCGCAATACTCAAGTAACAAGCCAGGTGTTTTCAGGCAGCAACAGGAAGTCAAAGATTCATGCTGTCTGGCAGCCCAGCCAAGAAAATGGCAGCCCAGGCACAGGGAGAAAACTTGCTTCAAAGGAATAGGTAGAAGATGATCAAAAACAGCGAACACCCTCCTCTGGCCTCCATGTATGCAGGAACATGTTCCTGCTCACGCATGTCCTTTCTCTTCCCCACCCACTCTCTTCATATATTTTCCCCTCTTCTGTGTGTGTGTGTGTGTTTATAATTAATATGTTTTACACTCCCAAGAGACATGTCTACCATCTTCTCTTTAAATGAAGAACTAGACTCAACTAGTCTCATTGTACTTTACTACTTGACTTGTCATGCTACACACATACACACATGAGAGAGAGAGAGAGAGAGAGAGAGAGAGAGAGAGAGAGAGAGAGAGAGAGAGAGAGAGAATCATAGAGTTGCATGGTGATGTCTACATCCATTGGCCTGTTGCTGTCATTCTTGAGATCTGTGCTACCTTGCATGAGAAGTGAAGTGCAATGAGCCTAATTCTTCATTCAAAGTTGAGGTGGTAGATGTGTCTCTTGGGAGTATGAAAAATATACTAAATCCAGAATAATCCACAAGTAATATGTGAGTGTAGTATGTGTGTGTATTCTATGTATATTTGTGTATCATATATGTATATGTGATCTGTATGTGCATGTATTTGTGTGGACAAGTATGTGTTTGTTTTATGCATGTGTGTTTGTGTATGTATTTATGAGTATATTTGTGAGTACACTATGTATACATATGTGAGTGTGTATGTGTGTTTAGGTGTATATATGTCTATATGTATATATACATATTTATATGCATGAGTTATGTATAAATGTATTATTTGCATTTAGTATGTACATATGTGTGTTTCATGTGTTAATAGAGAGGGTTGCCTATGACAATTAGCCCTGGAACTGGAGAAAAACATCAGATTTTTTTGATAAAACATTACGAGGTCTTCAATGGGAACTTTTTATAATCTCATGGCTTTAAAGAAGAAAAGACCCAGAACTAACCAGTTATTAGTAAGGCAACTTTAGAACATGTTGAAATCAAGGAAAAGATATTAAGTACTGGCATAAAAACAGACTGGTTGATCAATGGAATCAAATCAAAGACTCAGAAATAAACACACACCTATGGACACCCAATTTTTGACAACAGAGCTAAACTCATACAATGAAAAAAGGCAACATTTTCCTTGGTTAGTCTAATGTGATGTCTGCATGTAGGGAATGCAAATAGAACCATAATTATCACCCTGCACAAAATTCAAGTCCAAGTTCAAAGACCTCAGCATAAAACCAGATAAACTAAATCTATTAGAAAAGAAAGTATTGAACAGCCTTAAACCCATTGGCTCAGAAGACAACTTCCTGAACAGAACACCAACAGCTCATGTTATAAAATCAACAATTAATAAATGAGACCTCACGAAACTGAAAAGCTTCTGTAAGGCAAAAGTCATTGTTAATGGAACAAAAAGGCAGTCTACAGATTGGGAAAAAATCTTCACCAATCCTACATCTGATATTGGGCAAACATCCAAAATATATAAAGAAGTCCCAAAATTAAGCACAAACAAACAAAATTACCCAATTAAAAATGGGGCACAGAGCTAAACAGAATTCTCAACAAAGGATTTTCAAATGGCCAAGAAGCACTTAAGGAAATGTTCAGATTCCTTAGTCATAAAGGAAATACAAATAAAAATGACTCCGAGTTTCCATCTGACACCCATTAAAATGGCTCAGATAAAAAACACAAGTGACAGCACATTCTGGTGAGTATATGGAAAAGTGGGAACACTTCTCCATTGAGAATGGGAGTGAAAACATGTACAACCACTTTGGAAATCAATCTGGTGCTTTCTCAAAAAACTGGGAATAGCTCTACCTCAAGACCCAGCTATATCACCCCTAGATGTACATCCAAAAGATGACCCACCATACCAGGACATTTGCTCAGCTATGTACATAGCATCAGAGAAATAGAATAGACAGAAGTAGTGACTGGAGAGAGGGAACAAGGTAAGAAAGGAAGCACAGAAAGAAATAAGTGTAGAGATCAGACCTGGGGAGAGTGGTGGGGTGGGGGAGGGGAGGACAGAAGGCCTCTGGATAAAAAAGTAACTATGGGTGGAAGCATCTTTGTGACAATCTGGAAACCTAAGTAAGAATAGGCCCCTAGAAAGAAAGAAAGGGAACTATAGCTGGGACTCCTAGTAGTAAGAGCCTTGAATACTGATGAGGACACCATCTAAGTAGACAAGACTCCTAGTAGTAAGGGCCTTGAATACCAACCTACTCACAAAACTTTGATTCAAAACGTACACTGTCTACAAGATATGCAGGGATAAAGATAGAACAGAGATTGAGGGAATGTCTAACCAATGCCTGGTCCAACCCAAGCCCTACACTAAGGAAGCGATCCTTCCCTGACTATTAATGATCCTCTGCTATGCTTGGAGACAGGAACCTAGAAGAGTTGTCCTCTGAGAGACTCTACCCAACAGTGCCTTGAGATGGATGCTGAGAATCATAGCCGAACATAGCATAGGCGGAAAAATGGGGGGAGGATAAAAGGACCTATCATTACAAGAGCTCAAGAAGAAGACCAACAGCGACAACCAACCAGGGCCCAGAGGGGCCTGTGGAGTCTGACGTTTCAAGCAAGAACCATACATGGGCTGGACCTAGGTTCTCTACATCAATGGGCAGCTAACGCTTCATGTGGGTTCACTAGTAAGGAGAGCAGGCGCTTTATCCAACATGGACTCTGATGCCTGCTTTTTGATCACTTCCCCTTAGTGGGACTGCCTTGCCAGGCCACAGGGGAAGAGGATTGAAATCAGTCTGGATGAGACTTGTAGGTGAGGAATAGGAGATAGACGAAGGGATGGTGAGACTTGGAAGAGAGGAGAGAAGGGGCTACTATGAGGATATAAAATAAATAAATTAATTAATTAATAAAAAAGAAAAGATGTTATTGGGAAAGTACTTAGTAACATTTTAGGAATATGGAATGAGCTCAGCACATGAGAGCTGTTGTTATGCAGACCAACACTACCTCCTTCATGTCTATGCATAGAGAAGTTTTCACATGAAGATCATCGCAGAGTCAGACACAGTTTTGGCTTTCCATTATACAATTATTGAGTCATTCCATCTGCTTACTGCTATTGAGCTTGGGTGCATCGCACCGGCAAGAGAGGTTCTGACAAGACTTAATAGAAGAATGTTGATTTCCTATGGTGGGCTATCGGTTTCCTGTGATAGTTACAGATGACTGATCCACTCCTCACTCTCACATCTAATGTCACCAGCAGAAATAAATAGGACTCAAACACAGATCAGAACCACAGTAGGCCTTATTGATACTTGACTCTCATTGATATCTCAGCCATGTGCATGCTAAAATTTTTATTTAGAAAGAAAATACATTTTCATTGTAGAAAATGACTGTGGTAATATGCTTGATAACTTTGGATAAACTGCACCCTAAATGTTACAAAGCCATACACTTTCTGTCACTGGGTTAGATTGGCTATATATAGCAATTCTTTATATACACTTGCATTTAATTACATACAAGTATACATGTTCCTCCTCAGCTGTCTGTGTTTTATATACATTTGTATCACAAGCTTCATGAATTCAACTGATTACTGAATTGCTCAGGGTGCCCTGGAGTGACATAACTGGTAGAATAAATGTTTATCATGGAAAGAAATTTATTAGGTTGCCTCACAGTTTGGGCTGGGTGGTCCAGTAATGTCTGTGCACTTGGTGGAGAGGCTGAGGAACAGGTTACTGTGGTCTTTCTTTCTCAGCCGACCCAACCAAATCCTGCAGGCCTGGAGGAGTTTTGGAGAGAAGTAAGCCATGTTCTCCCTAGAATCTCTTTCGTATCCAGACCTTGTTTGGAAGATGTTTTCCATTGTCACAATTTGCCCAGAAATGTGTGTCTCAGTTGATTACAGAGCCAATCACGTTGGCAATCAAGAGTAACCAAAATACAACCACGAGTACTGTTTCCAAAGCCAGATGTACAAAAGAGAGTCCATCCTGGAATAGCCAGGGGCAACGAGCAGTCCATTAAGCAAGTCCAAAGTCAATTATAGGAAATATTTATGAAAGAGAATAGGAGAGCTATGGAACTGGCTTAGTTGTCAAAGCACTTGCTGCAAGAGCATGAACCTGAGTCTGATCCTCAGCATCCAAACAAAGGCAGTGTGTAGTGGTGCATGCATATAATCCTAGAGCTAGAGAGATAACACCAGGAGGCTTCCTGGAATTTCCTCATTAGTGAGCTTCAGGTTTGATGATAACATTTTTTTTTCTCAAAGGCTATGTGGATGGTATCTGAAGAATGATACTAAAGACTGGCCACTGCCCCAGCATGTGGGAAGGCAGATGGGTCTCTGTGAGTTCAAAGCCAGCATGGTCTACAAAATGAATACAGGACAGCCAAGGCTGCACAAAGAAACTGTCTTGGAAAGAAATATTGACCATTGCCTTCCATGTGCACAGGCACAGGAAGAAACAGACAAAAGTGAAAGGTTTTGAAGTTCCAGAGAATTGTATTGATACTTAGTTTTACTCCTTGAATATGTGATCCTGGGAAAATGAGAACCTGGCACAGTTTTTAATTCATCTATCTGGCACTCAGATACACACATCTGCATGAACTTTTACAATTAAAATTAGGGTTCAATGTCAAGAAAATAGTATTTATTGGCAGATTTATATGTGCCAAACATCTTCCATGAACTTCACAGTCTTGATAACCATTTCGTTACTATTTGAACACACCAAAGGGACAAAGAAATGGAGACATGGAAAGGTAGAAAACCTATACAATTTCTGTCGTCTGTCTGTCTGTCTCTCTCTCTCTCTCTCTCTCTCTCTCTCTCTCTCTCTCTCTCTGTGTGTGTGTGTGTGTGTGTGTATGTATGATTATACACATGCAGAGGTCAGAGGATGGTATTAGGTATACCATTGTATCATTCTCAACCTTCTCTTGACATAGTGGCTCCTCTCTGACCTTAGAGTTTGACTGACAGCCAGGCAGCCCCTGAGAGCCTCCTGTTTTCTTTGTCCATGGTGCTAGTGCTATAGACCTGTACATAGATTTTCAACCTAGGTGCTAGGGATTACAACTCAGGTCCTCTTGCTTGTATAGCAAGCATTCTTACCCACTGAGTCATCTCTCCAGCCCACAGTGCTGATATTTTTCCAAGTATGAAAACTGAGATTAAATCCAGGCCATTTTCACAGAGCCTTTTTCTAACCACTGTTTAGCACTACTCTGCCTTTACATCTTAGAAATAAAATACTCTGATTCCTGAGTTATTGCATCTTCATCAGGTGAGATGGAGAGGACCTGAAAGAAATGTTCAAAGTAAGAGCTAGGTTTGGCAATTGAACATTAATTTTCCCAAGAATCTAGAAATTTGTATGTTGCCTTTCACCTACGTTAACTACTGAAATGAAGTATTATCCTGGGATCCTGGAGATCTTGTACAATCAGCTGTATATGGAGCCAAGAGTTGATGTGGAAAGACCCACTTTATATATGAATGACATCACTCCATGTGGATCGATACCACATTGAATAAAAGGGACAAAGCAATCTGAACACCAGCATTCAGCTCTCTCTCTGGTTCTGACTATGAATGCAATGTAATCAGCTGCTTCAAGCAGCTATCAGATGCCATGTTGTTGAGATTATAATTTTGAAATTAAGTCCAAAATGTGTTATCATGCTAGTTTGATTTACATCAAATATGTATATCTGAGCCAACTTAGAGAACTAGATAACTTACTGAGTGAAGAAACCTCTTCAAAGTCCTCCAGCGTGTGCCCAACAGCTATTACCTACTCATGAATACCAGAGGTGATACCAACTGGACGCTGACACAGCTCAGAGAAAAATGAGGAGATACAGGTCATGCTTATTTCACAGGTCACAAACTCAGTGGTTCCACTGAAAGGTGAGTGAGGAAAGACTCAGGGCCCAAAGATCTTGACACTTCAAACTGGTCCAGAGCTGGAGACTATATCACTTTTCTCACTGCTGTGATGAAATGCCTGACAAAATTAACTTATGGAAGGAAGGGTTCATGTCGGCTCACAGTCTGAGGTTTCTGGACTCATGGTGGTAATTCAAGGCTGTTAACAGCATGAAGCAGTTGGTCACCTTGCACCAACAGTCAGGAAGCAGAGAGAGATGAGTACTCATGCTCAGCTCACTTTCTGATCTTTACATTTTTAGGACTCCAGTCCATGGGATGGTGCCACCCACATTTAGGATAGAAATTCCCACCTAAATAAACTTAGCTTAGAAACTTGCTCACTGGCGTGCACACATCCAGCATCCTCTGTTCATGGTGTTTCTGGATCACAACAGGTTGACAGCATAACCATCACACAGGCTGATTGTCAGAGATGGTACATCATCCCAGCAGAGTGTCATGGGTTTGGCAGAATGGTTTGGGAGCCAATGGTTCAACTTCCCACTCTGAGCACTGCTCTGGAATTGATGCTTGGTATTTACTACCCAAGTCAAGAGAAGATAGGGGGTATTCCTAGAGTATTCCTTTGCAGCCCTGGTGAGTCAGAGAGTTAGTACCTTCAGATGCACATTTGCCTCTGTATTATGTAGGGATTTATTTATCTCATGATACTCCCTTGAGCCTTGAAACTGTCAGTCTATTAAAACAAAAGAGAGAATTAGGAACACCTTCTCCCTTTCAGGGTGAATTAACCAGCTCTATAAATCTACTGAAGCCTGGCTGTTAATCTTCAGTCTATGTGAGAAGCAACTGATGCTATTGGTGCAGTGCTGAGAATGGGGCCCTTTATTACTTTATAAGCCATAAAATATCTCTCGAGTTAGAAGTGAGGCTAATTCTCCAAGAGCATTTGGGTGCATGCCTTGATGCCCTAGGCACTGAGACTTGTTTGGAAAGCAGATTGGTTGTCCAAAGGAGATAAATGCAACTCTTACCAAATGCACTTAAAATGCACCATAATAAAGAAGAGTACAGGGGCTGAGAAAATGGCTCATATCAATAGCCTGCTTGCTGTGTGAACATAAAGACCTAAATTTGGATCCCCATGACCAGTGTAAACTATGTCAGCCTAGAGCCTGGAGGGATGAGTCATCAATTAAGAAGCATATACATGTATATGGAAAAATTTGAGTTCAGTTCTCAGCATCTACACTGGGAGACTCACAACCACATGTAAATCTGGTTCCAGGGAATCTGTCGACATATTTTGGCCTCTACCAACACTGCACTCAGAAGCACATGCATACACATAAAAATTAATTAACAAATAAATCTTTTTTAAAATTCTAGCACCATGGTTCACAACTATATTACTAGCACTTGATAAAGGAACACAGGAGTACAATTGGAGCTCCCCAGCAAGCCAGTCTAGGTGAATCAAAAATCCATGTTCAGTGAAAGACAATCTTGAGAAAATGAAGTAGATGGTGATTGAGAAAGACACCTGACACTAAACACTAGCCTCCAGATGCACATGTACAACACACATGTGTACATAGCACACAACACTCACACACAGTACATCTTTAAAATTATTTACTTATATAATTTTAATCTTCATGCATGTTCTGTGTTCAAGAGCACATATTTGTTGTGTCAACAAAGGCCATAAGGCATAGGAGCTCCTGAAGCTGGAGTGACAGTTGTGTGTTGCTCAGTGTGGGTGCTGGGTACAAAGCTCACATTTTATAAAGGAGCAGCAAGCATGCTAGACCACTAAGCCATCTCTCTGGCCTCATATAGCATATCTTAAGGTTCAGATATAGGCTTATGTATGCTGCCCAATCTTTCCCAAATGAGCTAAAATTCAATTACTACATCCCTTTAGGATTCACGGAAAAACTGTGGGCAATATGACCAGGAGAGAGTTCTAAGTATATTTTATGAAGAAAAGTTTCGCTTCCGTTTGAGAATACCAGAAAGTCAGCCTTGAAATGTGTGCTATTTAGAAATCTGTTGTTTCAATATGAAGTATTGACAATGTTATAACTGCATTTGAGTCCCACAGGAGGTTCTGTCTGCAAATGACTTCTCCTCAGATTTATGTTTTTATCAGATTCTGCTCAAGCCTGCTCCATGGGCTTTCAAGTGTGTGACAGAAGATGGTCTTGTTGGTAGTTGAAAGGCTAGAAACACCTAAATCTACCTAGAAACACCTATGAGATTAAGAACACTTAATTTTTTTTATTTTTAATGGTGTGTGCATATGTGTGCAGGTGCCTGTGGAGGCCAGGAGATGGTGTCTCATCCTCTGGAACTAAAGTTCCAGGCAGTTGTAAGCTGCCAACAGAACTCCTATCTTCTGGAAGAGCAGGCAGTGAAGAAAGCGCTGGGCTGTCTCCCTTGCTATTCCAATTATCTCCTAAAATGTGACTTTTTTCTAATGTGGTGTGTGTGTGTGTGTGTGTGTGTGTGTGTGTGTGTGTGTGTGTGTGTGTGTGTGTGTGCTTACATATGCATAGGCACATTTACATGTATATATGCAGGTAGAAGCCTAAGGCTGACATCAGGAATCTACCTCAATTACTCTTTACTTACTCATCATGGTAGAGTCTCTCAGAAGATCTCACAGTTCACCTATTTTATTACCCACACTAGCCAGCTTGCTCTAGGGAACACCTGTCTCTGCCTCTGGAGTGCCTGTGTGCCAGATCAGCCGTTTTTTGAGTGCAAGAGATACAAACTCCAGTCCTTTTGCCTTTGCTCTAAGCACCGTCACCACTGAACTACCTCCCTAGCCCATAATAATCACCCTTTCTGAATATAAAATAGCATGCCATTGGTTGTGAGAAAAATAGGCAGAGAGGAAGACAGCCTGGCCATCTGGATGTGTCGGTCTCTGTGATTATTCATAAGATGACTCAAATAAGCAGATGCCACGGGTAGTAATTAAACCCCTCTTCTGTTCTCACTGGAATAAAAAGCTGTTTCCTTTGATGACAAAGGACCAGTGTCACATATTCAAGGGTAATCACAAAAGAAATAAATAATCACCTTCTTAATCATCAGAGAATGGGGACAGTGGCAACAGCAGCACTTTCTCAAGGTGGCTGTGTTTTCTTTATGCACAGATCCAACTGACCTTAAGACACACTTGTCAGACCTCAGAGGATACACTCACTCACTCACTCACTCTCCCAGGATTCCAGCAATTAGTCAGCATCTCCCATTGGCCTTAAGAACTACTTTGTACTTTTAAATAGTTTCGTGGTATAAGAGACAGATTTATATGTACCATGAGGGGTGCCTAATCTGTGCCCTGAGAACCTTTTGAAATTGCAGGTGCCTTCTTTGCTGGACAGAAGAATGCTCTATCCTTGGATTAATTACATAGGAAGCTTACCACTTCCTCATGTCATCCATTCATGGTTTCTTCTTCTTCTTCTTCTTCTTCTTCTTCTTCTTCTTCTTCTTCTTCTTCTTCTTCTTCTTCTTCTTCTTCTTCTTCTTCTTCTTCTTCTTCTTCTTCTTCTTCTTCTTCTTCTTCTTCTTCTTTGTATTTCTAGAAAGAAGCAGATCACAGTATAAGGACACATGAACATGAGGGGATTTCTCTTAAGGTTATTGAAGGAAGAGGATCTACTCTAAGTGTGTGAGGCATCAGCCCATAAATTGGGGCCCTGGACTGAACAAAAAGGAGAAAGATCATATATATATATATATACATATATATATAATTTTATTAATTTATTCAGATTACAATTCAATTGTTATCCCATCGCTTGTATCCTCCCATTCCTCCCTCCCTCCTGCTTTCACCCTATTCCCCTTTTCTAGGTCTATGAGTGAGGGGACCCTCCTCCCCCACTATATGGTCATAGGCTCTCAAGTCTCATCTTTGAGTGCCATCAGGCATCCCCACCAAGAGGAGGTGGTCAAATATGGAGCACCAGAGTTATTACAAAGGTCAGTCACTGCTCTCCACATGACTGTGTAGAATATGCTGTCCATTGGGTAGATCAGAGTAGGGGTTCGATGTTTACTATTGTATTGTCCTCGTTTAGTGCAATAGTTTGAGCACACACCCCTTGGCCCTGATCCATCCATCACGATGTTTTTCCTGTAGGATTCTAGGACCCTCTGGGTCCTTCTATTTCCTCATCTCCTATATTTCTCTTACCTAAAATTTCAATAGGATGTCCTCACTTGTAAGGAGGGCTTGCCTTTTGAGCTAGTGCCCAATTATAAGTGAGTATACACCACGTGAGTCTTTCTGATTCTGGCTTAACTCACTCATTATGATCATTTCTAGCCCCATCCATTTGTTCACAAATTTCTGAATTTCCTTGTTTTTAATAGCTGAGTAGTATTCCATAGTGTAAATGTACCACGGTCTCTTTGTCCATTCTTCAACTGAGGGATATTTAGCTGTTTCCAGGTTCTGGCAATTATGAATAAGGTTGCTATGAACATGGTTGTGCATATGTCCTTGAGGTGTGGTGGAGCATTTTCTGGGTATATATATTCCAAGGAGTGGAATAGCTGGGTCTTGAGGAAGCCCTATTCCCAATTTTCTGAGAAAGCACTGATAGATTTCGAAAGTGGTTGAACAAGTTTGCATTCCCACCAGCAATGAAGGAATGTTTCTTTTTTCCACATCCTTGCCAGCATGTGGTGTCACTTGAATTTTTGATCTTAGCCATTCTGATGGATGTAAGATGGAATCTTAGAGTCATTTTGATTTGCATTTCTTTGATGACCAAAGACACTGAGCATTTCTTTAAGTGTTTCTCAGCCATTGAATATTCCTCTGTTGAGAATTCTGTTTAGTTCTGAGCCCCATTTCTTAATTGGATTATTTGGTTTGGTGGTGTTTAATTTCTTGAGTTCTTTATATATTTTGGATATTAGACCTTTGTCAGATATAGGGTTGGTGAAGATCTTTTCCCAGTCTGTAGGCTGTTGCTTTGTTCTCTTGACAGTATCTCCTGCCTTACAGAAGCTTCTCAGCCTCATGAGGTTCCATTTATTAATTGTTGACCTTATGGCCTGGGCTGTTGGTGTTCTGTTCAGGAAGTTGTCTTCTGTGCCAATGTATTCCGGGCTCTTTCCCACTTTTTCTCCTAACTGATTTAGTGTCTCTGGTTTTATGTTGAGGTCTTTAATCCATTTGGACTTCAGTTTTGTGCATGGTGACCAATATGGGTCCAATTGCATTTTTCTACATATAGACATCCAGACATCACCATTTGTTGAAGATGCTATCCTTTTTCCATTGAATAGATTTGGCTTCTTTGTCAAAAAACAAGTGACCCTATGTGTGTGTATTCATTTCTGGATCTTTGATTTGATTCCATTGATCCACCTGCCTATTACTGTGCCAGTACCACACTGTTTTAATTAAAGTTGCTCTATAGTAGAACTTGAGACCAGGAATGGATATTCCTCTGGAGGATCTTTTATTGTATATGATTGCTTTAGCTATTCTGGGTTTTTGTCTTTCCATATGAAGTTGAGAATTATCTTTCAGTGTCGATAAAATATTTTTAGGTATTTTGATAGGGATTACATTGAATCTGTAATTTGTTTTTGGTAACATGGACATTTTTACTATGTTAATTTTTCTGATCCATGAACAAGGGAGATCCTTTCATCTTCTAAGGTCATGTTCAATCGCTTTCTTCAGAGATTTAAAGTTTTTTCAAACAAGTCCTTTATTTGCTTGGTTAGAGTTAGTCCTAGATAGTTTATATTGTTTGTGGCTATCATGAAAGGTGTAGTTTTCCTAATTTCTTCTTCTGCATGTTTGTCATTTGTATATAGGAAGGCTACTGATTTTCTCAAAGAACTACCTCCTGGTTTTGTTGATTCTTTGAATTGTTCTCTTTGTTTCTAATTTATTGATTTCAGCCCTGAATTTGATTATTTCCAGATGTCTACTCATCTTGGGTATTTCTGCCTCTTTTTTTCCAGGGCTTCCAGATGTGTCATATAGTTGCTTATGTGGAATATTTCCAATTTTTTTATAAAGGCACTTAGTGATATGTATTTTCCTCTTAGCACTGCATTCATTGTGTCCCACAAATTTGGATATGTTGTTCCTTCTTTTTCATTGAATTTCAGGAAGTTCTTAATTTCTTTCTTTATTTCTTCCCTGACACAGGTGTCATTAAGTAGAGAGTTGTTTAGTTTCCATGTATGTGTAGGCTTTTTGTTATTTCTCTTGTTGTTGAAGTCCAGCCTTTGACCATGGTGATCTGATAGGATTCAAGATATTATTTCAATCTTCTTCTATCTGTTGAGGCTTGCTCTGTGACCTACCATGTGATCAATTTTGGAGAAGGTTCCATGGGGTGCTGAGAAGAAGGTATAATCCTTTGTGTTTGCATGAAAAGTTCTAAAAATATTTGTTAGATCCATTTGATTCACTGTGTTGGTAAATGATGTTATTTCTTGGCTTAGTTTCTGTTTCAATGCCCTATCCTTCAGTGAAAGTGGGGTGTTTAAGTCTCCCACTATTAATGCGTGGAGATCGATGTGTAATTTAAGCTTCTTAATAGTTTTTGTACAAATGTGGGTACCCTTGTATTTGGAGAATAGATGTTCAGAATTATGATGTCCTCTTGGTTGATTTTACCTTTGATGAGTATGAAGTGTCCTTCTGCATCGCTTTTGATTAATTTTGGTTGAAAGTCTATTTTATTAGATATTAAAATGGCTATACCAGCTTGCTTCTTGTGACCATTTGCTTGGTATATTTTTTCCAGCCTTTTACTTTGAGATAATATCTGCCCTTATGGATAAGATGTATTTCTTGAATGCATAAGAATGACAGATCTTGTTTATGTATCCATTCAGTTAGTCTGTGTCCTTTTATTGGAGAGTTGAGACCATTGATGTTGAGAGATATTAATGACAAGTGACTGTAAGTCTCTTAATTTTTGATGTTGGTTACAGTAGAGAGTTTGTGTGCTTATGTTTTTGTGGTGGTGTTGTTATCTATTTCCTGTGTAGTTTTGGTTGTTGATTGTCCCTTTGGGGTAGAGTTTTCCATCTAGTAACTTCTGTAAAGCCAGATTTGAGAATAGGCACTGTTTGAATTTGTTTTTGTAATGGAATATATTGTTTTCTCCATCAATGGTTATTGATAATTTTGCTGGGTATAGTATTCTGGCCTGGCATCTGTGGTCTCTTATGGTTTGAAGCACTGCTGTCCAGACCCTCTGGCTTTTATGGTCTCTGCTGAGAAGTCGGGTGTAATTCTGATAGGTTTAACATTGTATGTTACTTTGCGTTTTTCCCTTGCTGCTTTTAACATTTTTCTTTTTTTTTTCTGTATATTTTGTGTTTTTATTATTATGTGTTGAGAAGATTTTACTTTCTGGCCTATTCTATTTGGTGTTCGGTAGGCCTCTTGTATGTTTATATGCATCTCCTTCTTTAAATGGGGGAAATTTTCTTTTATTTTTTTGAATATATTTTCTAGGCCTTGGAGTTGGGTCTGTCTCTTCTCTTTCCTCAATGAATATTATTTCTCAGGTTTCATCTTTTCATGGTGTCCTTGATTTCTTGGATATTTTGCATCATAAAATTTTCAGATTTAGCATTTTCTTTGATGGTTGCTTCGAGTTCTACAAGTGTGTCTTCTTGCCTCGAGATTCGTTCCTCCATTTCGTGGATTCTAGTAAAGAAGCTCACTTCTGTGTTGCTTACTTTCTTCTCTAAAGTCTCTCTTTCCCGTTTTTCTTCTGAATATGTTTTTATCACTGTTTCCATTTTCATCTTCAGATCTTGAACTGTTTTATTTATTCCCTTCATCTGGTTGTTGGTATTTTCCTGAAAATTTTCCAGTGCATCTCTATAGGCCTCTTTTATGTCTTCCACCTGTTTGGCTGCGTCTTCCTGCATTTGATTATGGATTTTATTTGTTTCTTCCATTATCATTTTCATTATTAAGGATTTGAGGTCGTTTTCTTGTATTTCAATTGTGTTTGAGTTCTCAGGGTTACTTTCATTGGGATAGCTGAGATCTGAGTATGCCCAGTTGTTTTGTTTTTTTGTTGTTTGCATTCTTACGCTGTCCTTTAGTCATCTTGCTATCTCTGATGATGGGTGGTAGCTTCTGGTGTTATGCATTGCTTGGTAAGAGTGGGTAGATGGTGAATGATTATAAGTCACGTTCCCTTGCCTGTGGGGATCAGGGAGTTCTTCTCTGTAACAGGCAGGTGGCCTGGTTTCTGCTCCAGGAGACTTTGTTCTACTCCGTAAGCTCCTGACTGAGTCAGCAGAAGTAGGCCTCTGCCTGATTCCATTCACATTCCTGAGGAGATTCCAACTAGCTGCATTGGGGGTCACTGTTTAATTTTCTGTCCAGACCCCTCGGGGCAGTCCAGCCTCTCCCAAGCATGTAGGAGATGCCACCAAGCTTTGGAGACTGTGGCTTTATCTGCCCAATTGTCCAGGCCCAGACCTACCTGGTCCAAAGATCGGTTCTTTCCCAGATCAGTCTATAGAGCGGAACAGTCTAAATTGTGCACCGTTGGCGGCTCAGTCCCAGCAAGCGGCAGCCACAACTCAGACTCTCCTCCAGACACCCAGGCAGTTCAGCTTCTCCCAGAAGCATGGGGAGTCCCTGCCAGCCAGTGAAGACTGTGACTTTATTTGTCCAATTGTCCAGGCCTGGTCCGCTGTGGTCCACAGATAGGTTTCTGTTCAGAGCAGTCTAGAGAGAGGACCAGTCTAGATTGTTCACCCTCGGTGGCTCAGTCCCAAGGAGCTGTAGCCACAGCTCAGACTCTCCTCCAGACATCCAGGGGCAGTCCAGCTTCTCCCACAAACATGGGAAAGATCATATATTTGAATGCTTGTTCAGGGAGTGGAACTGTTTGAAGAGATTACAAGGATTAGGAAGTGTGGCCTTGTTGGAATAGGTTTGGTCTTGTTTCTAACTCCCATGCTAGACTCAGTTCTCTCCTCTTTGGATTACAAATCAGAATACAGTTCTCAGCTACTGCTCCAGTGCCTTTCTTGCCACCATATTCCCTACCATGATGACAAAGCCATGATGACAAAGGATTAAGTCTCTGGAACTGTAAGCAAGCCACAGTTAAATGCTTTCTTTTATAAGAGTTGTCTTGGTCACAGTGTCTCTTTACAGCAACAGAACAGTGACTAAGACAAGCAGTAAGTGTTCTCAACTTCTGAGTCATCTCTCCAGCCTTGAATTATTTTATTTTGAATGTAATTTTTAAATTTATGAACATAAAATATGATGGAAACCAATTTAGGTACAAAACTTTAGACTCACCAAGGTAAGTAGTATTTTCTTCAAGGTTGCCAAATACAAATTAGCTAAACAGTTTGAATGTAACTTTTACATATGGCTTTCCTGATTGTTTCATAATTGTTCTTAATGTAAAGAATTTATTTAAAGAAAGAAAGTAAGTAAGAAAGGAAAGGTATTGCCCTGCATCCCTAATTGACTTTTTAATGAGGCTTGCTTACTATCTCATCATGGTTTTGTTTCCTAAGTATGCTGTCTTCCAGATCTACTGTACACTTGCTTTTGTGATTCTTTCAGGCCCAGATCTCAAACACTCTGGCAGCAGAGGCAAGAGGATCGTGCATAAATTCAAGGTTAGAATGGCTTACATAGTGAATTCTATAACATCCAGGAACACAAAGTAATACTCTATCACTTGTTTGAATAAATGGTTTATTTTTACTTTTGAAATTTCAGCTCAAATAGCTTCTTATTTTTCTCTATGTACTTTTGAAACAATAAGTTATTTTTATTTTTTGTATATTATTTTATTTATTTTGCTAGAATGCATACTCCTTTGGAGATGGAATTTGCCTGTCACTCCAAACTTCCTACAGTGGAGGGCAAAGCATATATAGGATGCTCCAAAAGTATTTTGGGGATGGATACATATAAGGTATTTTTAAAACTCTGTATCCTTCATCAGAGCTATTTCAGACCTTTGCCTTGTGTGTGCATTTTGATTCTGTTGATTGAATTTCTAGCTTTTATGCGTCATTTGGGACCCCTCATGTTCAGGTTACTACTTCAGAGGCTGAGTGCCCTCCTTTAGGGGATATCTTTAACAAGATCCTGGGAATGAAGGACAGAGCTGAGTTGGTGCCTCCCATCACACTAAGGGTTTAGGACTCATCTATTATCATCTATCTCTTGATTTCTATCTGTTAATGAATAGCATTTACATTTTAACCTATTTGGAAATGGCTTATCAGTAAATCGTTTCCCTGTATTAGTTTAATTTCTTATTGCTGTGACAATACTCCAACAAAAAGCAACCTATATGGAAAAAAGATTTGCTTTAGTTGAGAATCCAAGGTTGTTTTCCATCATAGCCAGGAATGAACTTAAAAGAGACTGAATGCTTGAATGCTTGAATGCTCAGTGCTCAGCTGGCTTTCTCTGCTTATACTGCCCAGAGTTCAAACCCAGAGAATGGCATGACTCATAGTTGGCTGGATCTTTGAACATTAATTAAGGCAACCAAGACAATCTCCCACAAGTCTGTTCTAGACAACCCCTTATTGAGACTCTTCCCAGGTGATGCTAGATTGTGCCAAGTAGATCATTAAAGCTCACTATTACAAACTAAATAGAAATTCATGTTGTCTCCTTAATAATGCAATTGAGAGTTTCCAATCTCCATTTCTCACTAAAATCCAGAAAACAGACAAATAAAGCAATAAAAGGAAATTAGATAAACCTCATAAATGATATGGAAAAAAGTTATTAATGGTAATAGCTAAAATAATTGCCTCTGAAATCAGAAATGTGACTAGAATTTTCAGTATTTCCTGTTCTGTTCAGCACTAAAACAGAGGGTCTGCCCACTGTAACAACAATAGCAATAGCAAAGACTGAAGAATAAGAGAGAATAAATTAAGTGCATAAAGTTTTTAGAGAAATTACCAATTTGCTTTTGAGATTTGTTTTTAACATTTTTTGTAAGTTCTAAATGAGAGTCTCACATCTTTAGTGTCTGAGTTTAAGGTGTGGAGCAGATTCACTGACACTTGAATCTCGCATTTTGCTAATGACCTATCATGAATATCTTAGCTACTTGAGTATTGTCTTTCATGATATGCCTCTTAAAAACTACTGTGTGGTTCTTTAAGCTGCACTGCTATGTTCCTGTTAGAAAGTACTGTGTGGTTTTAACATCTGACTTGCTATATTTGTATCACTTAGTTTCGAACATTATCATTTAAGTACTTCAGAAGGAAAAAAACCTGTACATCACCTCTATGTATGAAATGTTATACCAGATATTTCTTTTGGGTTTTGTCTAGCTGAGGACTCATTTAATTGGGTAAGGATATTGTACATAATATAGGGGCTAGTACAAATAGACTGTAAGTCACAAAGAAAGGTAGCAATAGAATGTATACTTTATGTTTAATTTGTGAAAATAAAAAACTTGAACTAATTCATGACTAGTTCTAACAATGCACTCAAAAACTGAAAATAAATCCTTATCTTTTGTCTATTTGGATCTGTTGCAGGAACCTCTGCTCCTTTAGAGATCTGCCCTTTATGTTTTTCAATCCATTAGCCTTATGAGTAAGTTTCACCTGCTTTTCTAACCAGCACAAATACTGATTTGGAAAAGAATCTCTTATCTGGATCATCACATGAGCGATAGACCTATAAGAGCTTTTCGTTCTGTCTTTCACAGGTCTGTCATAAATTTCAAGTCAGGTAGCTTTTAAGACTCCATGGAACAATACCAACAAAGTCCAGCTTTGTGAACCAATGAATTTTCTGTGGTCACTTACAAGATTATGGGTGTGAGGTTATTTACAGGGACGTGAATGGCTCAAAGGCAGCTGCACTGCCAAAAGTATATACAGTATGAATGATAACTAATGGAACCAGTATTATTGGGACTTTCTGCACAAGTTGTAGGCAATTCAAAAATTCAAAGAGCCTCTTTCAGATATTTTGACTGGTCTGAGTCTCCTCAGCAGCCCTTACCTAGCACACAGTCTTGTGTGTATGTGTGTGTGTGTGTGTGTGTGTGTGTGTGTGTGTGTGTGTATTTAATCAGTTTCAGGGACTTTCTAAGTCTTTTGGGTTGTTTATGTTCAGGATCTTAACAAAGCTTCCTTAGAGCAGAGGCGGAGGGAATGTCGAACCAGTGCCTGGCCTAAACTGAGACATACCCCATGGGAGAGAGTCAACCCCTGACACTATTAATGACACTCTGCTATGCTTGTAGAAGGTGTTCTAGCATAGATATCCTCTAAGAAGCTCCATCCAGAAACTGTCAGAAACCGATGCTTGAGACCCATAGCAAAGTGTTAGACAGAGCACAAGGAGATTTGTGGAGGAGTCAGTAGAAGGATAGAAGGATCCAGAAAGGATAGACAGACTTTAAGGGGAGTCCACAAGAAGACCAACAGAGCCAACTAACCTGGACCCAGGGGTGCTTACAGAGACTAGTGTACCAACCAAGGACCATGCATGAACTTGACCTAGGTCCCCATATGTAGCCAATGGACAGCTTGTACTTCATGTGGGTCCTTTAGTAAGAGGAGCGGGGGCTTTGTCATGGACTTCTAAAAGTAGCTTTGCTTTGAGAAAAAATGTCAATTAATAAATGAGAAAATGAGAGGAGAGATGAGTCAGTGGTTAATGTGTTTACTGAACAAACCTGAGGGCATGTATTTGGAGTCCTGGAACCTATGCAAATAGCCAGGCACGGTCAGGCACATCTGTGACTTCAGCCTAAGAAGGCAGAGGTGGGCTGGTCCCAGAAACTCCCTGGGCATCTAGTCTAACCAAAATACCAATCCCTGGTTCAGAGATTTTTCTACTACCTGATTATTTTATCCCATTAGCCATTTACTTAAACATTATTATATTTTTAATACAGTGGGTAACAGATAACGTTTTTGTTTTGGATTTCCCACTCTGGTCATTGAGAACTCCTTCTGACTGTTTACTGAAGTCATTTATCCTGGGAACTTCTTTGTTTTCTGCTACAGTAAGGTGTTTCATGATTTGATGTATTTCTGCCCTCAGTCGTAACACCCAGAGGAGGCTGTCCCCCTCTACTGAAGAATGATAGCAGAAACCAAGGCCTGACCACCTCCCATGTTCTTTCTCCTCATGTGTCCTTGTGTCTACCGTGTTTACTCACGGTCTCCTGCCTTTGCCCTTGCTTATTTGCGTCTTCCACCCTCAGAGGTAAGATTAGCCACATCTGTAAGTGGAGCTGGATTGTAAGCCTATTCTTGACCACAGGAAGTGTTCTGCAACTGTGTACACATGTTTCCTACCCTCCCCTGTCTCTCAGCATGTACCTATGCTTTTCCTTCTGCATTGAAGACTCTACCACCTTTGCTTTTCATTCAGTCTTCCATCTACTTATTTATTACAATACCTCCCAAAGCATCATCTTTTCTTTCAGATCATCGCTTTTTTTGTGCTAAATTAGAGATGGTCCAGTGTAGCATAACCAGTCGTACATGACTGTATTTTATTTGTCACAATATGGCATTCCTTCTTTCTGTACAAGTCAACAGATGCTTTCAAGGCAAGTGCTGCATCATTCAGTTCAACAATATTAGTTTTTACTGAAGCTTCAGTGCATGGTAGAAACCTAAAAATTGAGAGTTCAATCATTTTATTGGAAACTACCAAGAATGCACTTAATACACACTTAATTTAACTTTCTCAGCACCATCTACATTTAATATAGGCATAATTTCCTATTTTTCCTGTGCTCATAAGTTAATCTCTGTCTATTTTTAGCTCTGGTTTATTTTGGACTATACATTGTACAGGGCTTTCAAGATGTCTATCAACCTTTACATTAGGGTAAAGCTGTATTTATTTGTCTCCCTTTGGGACTGTGCTTTCTAGTGATCATAATTATTTCTATAACACGGTTGTTCATTTCCTTCTCATGCAAAGAGATGGGAAATAGATGTTTCCTGTGGTTTCTAATGGAGCAAAGTCATTTTCCCCCAAACCCCAACCTGATCTAACCATGTCTTAACATGAGCCAAATTCAATTTGAAAAACGTTCGGTGAAATGAATGGAAATTATTTCTAAACATTTTCAATTTCATTAAAAATAGAAGAAAAAGTCACTGTCTAAAGTGGGTTGAGGACACCTGACAATTAAATGTGATGCTCTGTTCTGTCTTCTACAGAGCTAGAAGCTGGAGAGGCAAACAAGAGAGTAAAGCAAAGCTGTTCAGGGATGCATATCATCTCTATGTCTCTGAAGGGCACTCGTGCATCCTATTAGCATTGTTAAGTACAGGAAGAGACAGAGAAGGAGCTTAGGCCCTTTCTTATATTGTAATGAAGTGTAACACAAAGGAAAGTAATGGCATAAAGTTTCTTCCTTTTTCAGAGGGTAGAAAATATTCTGAATGCCAGGAGGCTTTCTAAGAGTTCAGATGTCTGTTCATTTCTCTAAAAGTGCATATTCTGGAAAAAAAAAAGATAAGCCTTTCTTCTTTCTTTTATATGATTTTGATGAAAGGATCATTTGGCTGAGATTGGCAGAGGATATCACTGAACTCCTGCAGTTAATTTTGATCTTTCCTGGGTGAGGTTGATGTTGAGGCCTCAGCCTCTCCCAGGCACTCAGAGAGGGCATGGTAAAGGAATACGTAAGAGTCAGCAATAGGAAGATGTCTGTAAGAGGCTTAGGAGCTGGCTAAGTCAGTAACACATTTGCTGTGCAAGTACAGGAACCATAATTTCCTCTTTTGCACCCATGTAAAAAGGTAGACAAGGCAGCATATGCCTGTATGCAGACACTGGGGAGACTGAGGCAGGAAGATTTGAGGAACTTGCTGATCAGTCAGTCTAGTTAAGTCACCAGGCCCTAGACCTGTTGTGAGAAAAATGAAGGAAGACTCCAGATACTGACCTTTGGTCTCCATAGGAATGTGCACACATCAACACATCCCCACACAAACATATGCACCCACAGAAATGTGTGTAAGCGTATACACACACCCGCGCACACACACAAAGTATGGCCATCTTGTCTTTACAAAATCACCAACCTCAGTCTCTAACTAACAGATTATTATCAAGCTGCAATCCTCTTATTGAAAGAACATAAATCTTCAAGGAGATAAAATTAATTACCTATAATCAGTGTTATTGAATCACTTCCTTTGCCTAACAACAGAAAAATTAGTTGGTCATGTGAAAAAAAATTCAGTAACTGGCTTTCCAGTATTGAAAAGAGGCAGTTGGTAATGTTTATTATTAAGAAAGATGTTATGTCCTGTGACATGAGGATATTATTTTCAGATGCATATCCATGTCATCCAACTTCTGAATATTACCGATTTTATAACTTCTCTTACTTAAATTGTACTATCTATAACTGTGAGAACATGTAAATGTACCTGTTATCTAGAGCTACAAGTAGCAATTCCACTTAAAACACACTGTTCAATAGCAATTAATTAGTAATTCCACTTGAACCCCACTGTTGTGTCAGAATCAGGCCATCAGTATGAACTCTTTTCCACTATCTCTCTATAGCCCTCGTGGCCCCTCAAAAAAAAGGGCAACCTCCATTATTCTGTGTAAAGTGATTCTTTATGCTTTTTCTCTAAAATTAGAGAGAGAGACAGAGAGAGAGAGAGAGAGAGAGAGAGAGAGAGAGAGAGAGAGAGAGAGAGAGAGATTTTCTTGTACCACATAGCTTACAGATAAAAAAGAAACCTGGGAAATAGCTTGTCTGTAAAATGTTTGCTTTGCAAGCATAAGGACCTGAGTTCAGTCCCCAGAACCCACGTAAAAAGCTAGGTAAGACGGTACATGCTTGTATTTTCAACAATGCTGGGGAAGTGGGGATACACAGATCCATGGGGGCTCACTGGATAATCAGACTAAACTACTCAGTGAGTTTCATGCCAGTGAAAAACCCTGTCTCAAAATAAAAAGACAGGGTATGAAGAAGTCAATGAAGTTGTCCTTTAGCCCTGACATATATATGTATGCACATGAATATGCACCCATGAAAACACATACAAACATATACTACCACACCCACATGTAATTTAAACACACATATACCACCACACACACATGTAGTCTATGCACACAACATAACAGAAGAGAGAAAAGTGAGGTTGGCTTACAGAATTAAAAGCAGCAGACAAAGGCTACACCTCTATGCTCCATCTTCTCATGAGAAAATAGTCAGGGCCAACAGGAGTGGAAAGATGGATTGGTAGTTAGGAGTGCATGCCACTCCTGCAGAGTACCCAGCTTCGGTTTCAGCACCCATACTGAGCA
This sequence comes from Acomys russatus, assembly GCF_903995435.1. NCBI lineage: Eukaryota > Metazoa > Chordata > Mammalia > Rodentia > Muridae > Acomys > Acomys russatus. Next base: position 21,983,469 of record NC_067142.1, read on the forward strand.
GCTCACAAACACCAGTAATTCCAGTTCCAGCTGATTAAACTGCCTCTATTGTCCTCCACTGACTCTGCATTCCTGTGTACACGTGCACAAACACACACGCATGAACATAATTAAAAAAGAAATGGTTTTGGAAAAGGAACCAAGACCAAAAAAGACCTCAAGCATCACAAAAACGCAGAGAGTTAAGAGGACATAATCAGTGTAGCTTGCTTGTGTGCATTCATTTTATTTTGTTTTTCCCTGTTGAGATGATCAGTTAACATTTAAACAAAATGATCTGTGCATTCATCTTAAGCACAGACGCCAAAGAGACTGTTCAGCTTCTCACATGGAGTTTTATAGAAATAAAAAATGGGGCGGGAGGAGGTGAGGGAGAAAGAAAGGTTGCTGGCAGTAACTTACAGGAAAATAGAATCAGTCTGAGAATCTATCTCCCATTCATAGGAATCTCTGAAAAGAAATTGAAGTCTTGCTTTGAGAGTATGGTGGGAGATCTCTCAGTCAGTAAAGCACGTGCCACACAAGCATGAGGGCCTAATTTCAATTTCCAGAATCTGCATGAAAAAGTATACACGAGGCTGGAAAGATTGCTCAGAGTTTAGAGCATTGGCTGCTCTTCCAGAGGCCCTGGGATTGAGTCCCAGCGTCTACATGGCATCTCAAGCATCCCTACCTCCAGTTCCAGGTGATCTAAAGTCCTCTCTGGCTTCTGTAATCACCAGACATAAACATGGCACAGAGATACATACAAAATACTCATACAAATAAACTAAACTAATCATAAAAATCTAGGCATTATAGTGTGCTCATGTAATCCCAGGGCTGCTGAGGCAGATGGAGGGGACATCTGGGGGGCTCTTTTGCAAGCTAGCTTAGCTTATGTATTTAGCTCCAGGCTGGTGAGAGACTCTACCTCAATAGAAAAAAAACCAGTCAAAATGGAAGTTGCTTGAGGAATGACATCCAAAGTAATCCTTACACACACACACACACACACACACACACACACAGAGAGAGAGAGAGAGAGAGAGAGAGAGAGAGAGAGAGAGAGAGAGAGACAGAGAGAGAGACAGAGAGAGAGAGAGACAGAGAGAGAGAGAGAGAGGTACAAGGCAAACATTGGTCCATGGGGGAAGGGAGCTGGTTTTCCAATCTGCATAATGTTTTTCTCACTTTGATGGTGAAAGAAATCAGGATAAAAAGCAGATTGTGGGGCACAAATCCTCCTAGAGGCATCAGCACAAACCAAAGCAGGTGATTTGCTTCTCCTCCTTTTCAATTTTCTCCTTTTTCTCCCTGATGCTAAATGAACAAATGAAAATCCCCAGACAGTCAATCAAACTCGAGTTAGCAGAGGATGCGAAGGTTACCACATTCTGCCACAAACTGTATCCCGTGTTGATGAAACAGGCTGATCTGCATTGTGCCAAGTCCAATCTCCCTAATCAATTATTGACATCCAGGAGAAGTGATAAATGGCCTGCCAGCAAGAAAATCAGACTTCCTCAGCTCGGGCTGGCAATGCATGATGAGATTTTCATTACACACAATGAGACATTTCCAACACGCGTGATAAGACCTCTCTGTTGATAACCAACATCACAGAGATTCGTCTGAAAGCTGGAGGAATTTTCAATTTGATGATACATGTGGGTTTCTGAAGGAGAAACGTTTGAAATTAGTTAGGACAAATGATATCCTTTCTCTCCAATTGCATTGTAGTAATTAATGTTGCAGAGTCCAAAGGATGTCTAGAGGGACGGAGGGAAGACTCCACGGTTAAGAATATGTGCTGCCCTTGCATGGGACCTGGGCTGGTTCCCAGCATTCTATTCTGATTGCTCACAACAGCCTGTGACTCCACCTCCAGGGTAATCTAACACCCTCTACTGGACGCTTCAGGGACGTGCATGTATACTTGGACTTCCTCACATACATATACATAATTAAAATAAATATTTAAAAAACTAAAGTATGCTTGTAGCACAGAAAGAAGGCCAGGATTTGGTGGGTAGAGACTCTATAATCACTAGTGCAAACCCAATAATATCAGTAGTAGTAGTAATAATAATAATAATAATAATAATAATAATAATAATAGCAGTAATAATAATAATAATAATAATAATAATAATAATAATAATAATAATAATAATAATAATAATAACAACAACTCTTTTTAAAAAGATGACCAGACAGTAGGCCTCGGATTTTCAATTTCTTTCCTATGACACTGTGAACTGATTTCAGCTTTCTTTGCCTTGTTCATTTGTAAAATAAGGATGCTAATTTAATAAGATGAAGTAAGAGACTTCCCTTTTCTTATACCAGATGTGACTTAAAAAGCGTTATCAGCTATTTTATAGCCGCTGGTAGCACATGCCTTCTTACTTGTTAGAGATTCAAAAATAAGTGTGGAAGTAAGAATCAACTATAGCTAGTTGGGTGGTGGTGGCACATGCCTTTAATTCGAGCACTCAGGAGGCAGAGGGAGGGGGAATCTCTGTGTTTGAGGCCAGCCTGGTCTACATAGTGAGTTCCATGACAGCCAGGGCTACACAGAGAAACCAACCAACTAACAAAAACAAATAAACAGTAACAAAAAGAATTGCCCGCAGCATTAGCGAAAACGTAAGTTTTAAATCTAAATGTTTCAGTCACGCCACCAGGTAATTTTGATCCTCTACCAAGTTTGGAACATGCCAATTCACATCTGCACACCTTGTCTAAATTTGCTTTTTTTTTTTCTTAAATATTTCAACCTATCACAATGAATACAAAGTTTCTGATGCTTACTACAATGCTTTCTTCTTATGTATTAATTTCTTTCTTTCTTTCTTTCAATTGTTCATGTTGGAGGAGCTGTGCACTAAAGGCCAGGTGAGGGAATGAGCTCCCTTGCACTGTAGTGGCATGTGTTTGTGAGTCATTTGACATGGATGCTGGTGAGATTAGGATAAGAGTCCCTTTCTTATCTCATTTTTGTTCAAGGAAACAATGCATGTGACTGGGATTTAAAATGGCACTGGAAAGAAATACTGTGAACATTCTCTAAGGGATAGTTTCAGAGGAAATTTTGTTCACCTAGCTTATTGTTTCTGTTGTTGATTCTCCTGTATGTTCATATAAGTGTACATGTTCCAGTTTGTATGTGCATGTGTGCATGTGTGCCCAGTGTCTTCCTTGATGGCTCTGTTCTAGTTTGCTTTCTGTTGCTCTGGCAAAACATGGGTCAAGGGTGACTTGAGCAAGAATGGATGCATTTCATCTTACACATCCAATGTACAGCCCATCACTGGAAGAAGTCAGGGCAGAAACTGGAGCAGGAATTGGAAGGCAGGATGACCTGCTATTCCAGCCATTTTTGCTTCTGGCCAAGGAACTCACCTGTGGCAAGGAAGAACAGTGGTAATCCCAAAGGAACTTAACTTGCTGGCTCACTCACAGATTCATGCTTATTTAGCTTTCCCATGGAGGACCATCTTCCGAGGGAATGGTGCTGCCACAGGAAGGGGGTCTCTCCTGTGTTGATTAGTAATCAAGACAGTCTCCCTCAGATGCACTCACAGGTCATCTTGACCTAGGCAACTCCTCAGCTGAGAATTTCCTATTAGACAATTCTAGGCAATGTCAATTTGGAAATTAACTCTAACTTTCTTTTTTTTTTTTTCCTGAGATACAGTCTCTCATTGAACCTGGGGCTCACCAGTTCAGCTAGGATTATGGGTCAGTGAGCCTCAGGCACGCCACTGTCTGTCTCTGCCTTCCCAGCCTCGGGATTACAGGCCTCTGCCACACAGCCTGACTTTTTACGTGGGTGTTGGGGAATCTAAACTCAGTTTCCCCCATTTGCACAGCAAATACTTTAACCGAAAAACCACCTTCCCATCTCTGGGAGAAAATTTTTGATGCAATGTTACAATTTTTGATACAGTATTACAAGGGTCATAAAGATGTTGCTTAGCAAGACTGACCACAGAACAAATGGAATTGGTTCTATAATCCTGCATGGTTTTAAGGACCGTGAAGTTAATACCAATGACCTTGAAGTTACAGACAGAAGCTTAAGCTTTACAAACCACTGAAGTGAAATGATGGAAGAAACTTACATATTAAAAATTATTTTGATGCTCTTATCTAAAAATAACAGCGTGTGCAGAAATGCCAGTCTCATAACTGACTAGAAAGGGAGAAAAGCTTTGAAAATTATAAAAAATTCATGATGTAAAATTTATTTCTGTCTTCTACCAAAGACATTGATTTATTCTGTTGAGTTATTTTCAATGTTGGATTAAACAATGTCATTTCTAAGTTATAGTCAACTGTGATTCTACCCCTGTCTCAAATTGTTGAATGTGATTGTATAACATGTGATAATATTATTTTTACTTTTATTAAGAATAGATTTTTTCTATTTTTTTCTTGCTTACAGTTTTCCTCCTCAACTCTTCCCAGTTTCTTCCCAGCTCCCTTCCAGTCTGGATCTGCTCTTTTTCTGCCTCTCATTAGAAAACAAATAGTTTCCTAAGGGACAATAAAAATATAATATAAGAAAATAAATTATAATAAGATAAAAACCCTGGCACATTGGAATTGGGCATTACAGAAAGAAAACAGCCCAAAGAAAGTAAAAGAAATAGATAAACTAGTTCACACCCTCAGGAATCCCATAAAAACAAGAAGCTGGAAACCATAATATATACACAAAGGACCTATAGGGTAAAGGAGGGAAGAAAAAAGTATAAATCAAATAAATAAAAATAAAATGTAATAAGAAAAATAAAGAAACCAATAAAAAGGAAAAAGAAAAAAAAAACATTCACATGCCACTGTGAGACAAGGAACCTCTAAAGAAGCCACCAAACTCATTTTCCATTGGCCATCTACTACAGGGCATGCAGCCTGCACTTAAGAGAGTTGGTTTCTCCAGTGATACTGCCTTGGAGGAGACTAAAGTTTCATTTGCAAGTGGTTATCAATCAGAGATAGTTTCAGGGCTTGAGATGAGTGCTTGTATCTCCAAACCCTCTGACTTTAACCCTTTCTGCCTCCTCTTCTGTAGGGTTCCCTGAGTCCTGAGGGGAGGGAATTTGTTGGAGATATTTGCCTTGTTTAGGGCTGAGTGCTTCAAAGTCTCTCACTTTCTGTGCAATATGCAACCATGGGTCTCTGTATTTGTTCCCATCTGCTTCAGGAGGAAGCCTCTCTAATGATTGCTTAGCAAGGCACTGGTGTATGGGTATAGCAGAATTTCATTAAGAGTCATTTTATTGCTAGGTTTCTTTTCTTCTTCTTTTATTTATTTATTTAATTATTGTTATTATCTTTTTTTTTTTTTGGTTTTTCAAGACAGGGTTTCTCTAGGTAGCAGTGGATGTCCTGGATTCACTTTGTAGACCAGGCTGGCCTCAAATTCACAGTGATCAGCCTGCCTCTGTCTAGCAGGTGCTGGAATTAAAGATGTGTGCCACCATATGCTAGGTTTCAGGTTCTTGGTCACCTAAGCAGTACCATGCATGGGTTCCATCTAGTGGGGTGGGCCTTCAGCCAAATCAGATATTGGTTGGTTACTCCTACAAATCTTGTGCCACAATTCCACTAACATATTTTGCAGGTAAGATGTTCTTGTAGTTCAAAGGGATTTTGCCTAGGTTGGTGTTTTCATTTCCCCTTTGGTAGTAGTACACAGAGTACCCTCCTATACCAAAAATTCTAACGTTTGGGAGGAAGTCCCTGTGTAGGCACCAGCTTACGTTTCCACGTTAAATGAGTTGTGTAGGTATTTTCTGCAGAAGTAAGGCCTTAGTGTCAGTTTGTGGAGAGCAACTTATAGATGTTGCAAAAGTCAGAATTGTCTATGCATTGCCTTGGGGCCCCTTTCGCCAACAAGTCCATTAAAAATAACCCAGACCTGGTTTTGAAATCTGGATGTGGTGATAGGAGATGGCCCCCTCATTATCTGGTGATTTCATTTATGTTGCCTCCATACATGTATGTACTCCATTGTGTAAATGTACAACATTTTATTTATCTATTCCTCTGTTAAGGGACATCTAGGCTGTTTCCATGTCAAACTATTATGGATAGAGCAGCAATGAAGGTGGTTAAGCAAGTCTCTCTGTAGTAGGAAGAAGCATCTTTTGGGTATATGCCCAAGAGCGGTATAGCTGGAGTGTAGCTGGATTTTCAGATAGATCAATTCCCATCTTCCTGAGGAACCACCACACTAATTTCCATCATGGCTGTTCAAGGTTGCATGCCCACTTGCAACGGATGAGCATTCCTCACTTATTTAATTGATCTTATCTATTCTGATTGGTGTAAGGTAAAATCTTAAATTAGTTTTGATTTGCATTTCTCTGTGTTGTCTAAGAGTTTCCTCAGAAATCAAAACATAACATCCTTCACAAAGACCCTTAAGCAGAAAAGTAAATAACAAAATAGCTTCAGAAGTCCACGAAACTGCATAGAATGACTTGTCCCCATTTCTAGAGTAAAGATTAAAATCTGAGAGTCCCTTTCAGATACAGCAGAGCCATCTGCAAAGAAATCTCTCAGAGAAGCTGAGCTACAAAGAAGACTCTCAGAACATACCAACTGCCCAGAAGAAGCAGAACCATCTGAGCTGACTGGAAGATGGTTAGACCAATGGAGACTCTCCAACCAGTTGCTCTACATCCAGGCTGTGCAGTGTGCTTCTCGTTCCTAGCTTTGTGACCTATCACCCATCCTGGCATGGGGTTTGAAGATATCTGTCTTTGAGTTATTACTGATCCTGTAAGTTACCACTCACCTATATTCCTGGACGTTACCCCAATAGAACTTATTGGTGGTATATGCACTTTGGTCTATCATGGGTTCTATATCTGGTCTTAGTAGACCTGTGTGTTATGTATCCCCATGAAAAGTTTTGTTACAGAATACCCTGATGGCTAAGGATGCTGAATTCTCTATGCTTAGATTTGAATCCTATCTTTAGTTGGGTGATTCATTTTCTTGAAATCTAGTTTCTTGAATTCTTGATATATTTTGGATATTAGCCCTTTATCAAATGTGGAGTCGGTAAAATATGTTCCTATTCTTTGGCCTGCCAATTTGTCTAAATGATGGTGTCTCACCTCACAAGTGCCTGCACTAAGGGTGTTCTTTTCAGAAAGTATTTTCCACACTTTCTCTTCTATGTGGTTTGGTATCTGGTTTGGTTGAGGACTTTGATCCATTTGTAGTTGAGTTTTGTGTAGGGTGATGAGTTAAGATCTACTTGGATTCTTTTTCATGCAGACATTCAGTTTGACCAGTATCATTTGTTCGGAGATAATTGACAACCTTGTCTTGTTTCTAATTTTAGTGGAATTGATTAGAACTTCTCTCTATTTAACTTGATGTTGGCTAATGTATATTTTTGGCTTCTCTATCAAAAATCAGGTGTTTGTAGGTATGTGGATTTTTTTGTTTTTTTTTCAAAGCATTATTTCTCTGTGAAGTCTTAGCTGTCCTGGAACTTGCTCTGTAGACCAAGCTGGCCTTGAACTCACATAAAACTGCCTGTCTCTGCCTTTCAAGTGTAGGGATTAAAGGCATGCCCAGCTAGGTCTGCAAATTTATGTCTGGGTCTAGAGTTTGACTTAATTGATCAACACGTTTGTTTCTGTGCCAATACTGAGATGTTATTACTAAAGCTCTGTGGTATAGCTTGAGAGCTGAGAAGGTAATACCTCCTCCTGTTCTTTTATTATTCAGGATTTACTTAGCCATCCTGATTTTTGGTTTGTTTATTTGTTTTGTTTGTATTTTTGTGTGTTCCCATAGGAAAATGAAAATTGTCCTTTCAAGGCCTGTGAAGAATAGTGTCACAATTTTGATGGGTATTGATGTCATTGAATCAGGAAATTGCTTTTGGTAGGCTGGCCATTTTTTACTGTATTAATTATACTGATCCATGATCATAGGAGCTCTTTCTATCTTCTGATAGCTTCCTTAATTTCATCCTTCAAAGTCTTTATGATATAAGACTTTCATTTCATTGGATAGAATGCTTGCTCCCTGATTTTTTTCTCCATCTATTTGTCATTTGTATATAGGAGGGTTACTTATTATTGTGAACCAATTTTGTATCTAGCTACTTTGCTGAAAGTTATCAGCTGTAGGATTTCATGATAGAATTTTTAGAATTGCTTATGTATACTATCATATCAACTGAAAATAAAATACTTTTGACTTCTTTTTTTTTTTTTTTTTCAATTTATATCTTCTTCATCTCCTTCAGTTGCTGTATTGATCTAACATTCAAGTACTATATTGAATAGGTATGGAGAGAGTGGGCAGCCTTGTCTTGCTCCTGATTTTAGTAGGATTGCTTTCAGTCTTTCTCCACTTAAGTTGAAGTTGGCTCTGCTCTTGCTCTGAACTGCCTTAATTACATTGAAGTTGGTCCCTTGTGTATATAATAGTTCCAGGATTTTTCTTTTTATCATGAAGGTATCTTGGGTTTGACAAAGGCCTTTTTTACAGTTAAGGAGATAATCAGACTTCCAGTTTGTTTATATTGTAGGTTATGTTTATTAATTTAAGTATGCTGAACCATCCTACATCTCTGTGATGAAGCCTACTTGGTCATGGTGAATGATAATTTTTAATGCGTTCTTAAATTCGGTTTGCAAGTATTTTATTTTTTGTTTTAGTTTTCCATCCATGCTCATAAGGGAGACTGGTCTGTAATTGTCTTGCTTTATTGGTACTTTATGTGGTTTGGGTATGAGAGCAACTGTGGCTTCATAAAATGAATTGGGCAATGTTTCTTCTGCTTCTATTTTATGAAATACTGGCATGAACTTTTTTTTTAATGAAAGTGTGGTAGAATTTGACACTAAATCATCTGCCCTGCCACTTTTTGTTTGTTTTGGCAAACTTTTAATTATAGCTTCTATTTTTTAGGAGTTTGGCTATAGGTTGTAGGTCTATTTAAATTGTTTACCTAATCTTGATTTTATTTTGGTAATTGGTATATAGCAAGAAAAGTATCCATTTCTTTTAGATTTTCTAATCTGGTGAAATACAGATTTTTTAAGTATGTCCCTTTGATTCTTTGGATCCATTCAGTGTATGTTACTACATCAATCTTTTCATTTTTCTCTTTTCTTTTTTTCCTTTATGCTTTCTATTTTTTTTATTGATAATGTTCATATTACATCTCAATTATTATCCCATGCCTTGTATCTTCCCATTTCTCCCTCACTCCCACTTTCACCCTATTCCCCTGCCCTACAACTGTGACTGAGGAGGACCTTCTCCCCCTGTATATGATCCTAGGGTATTAAGTCTCTTCTTGGTAGCCTGCTATCCTTCCTCTGAGTGCTACCAGGCCTCTTCATCAAGGCACCAGAGTTCATGTGAAAGTCAGTCTCCACTCTCCACTTAACTGTGGAGAATGTCCTGTCCATTGGCTGGATCTGGGTAAGGGTTTGATGCTTACTGCACGTATTGTCCATGGTTGGTGCCATAGTTTGATCAGAACTCCTGGGCCCAGATCTGCCTGTCATAGTGTTCTTCTTGTAGGTTTCTAGGACCCTCTGAATCCTTCTATTTCCCCAATATCCCATATTTTTCTCACCTAGAATCTTCTTTCTCCACTTTTTAGTTAATATGGCTAAGAATTTTTTCAATCTTATTGATTTTCTCAAAGAACCAACTCCTTGTTTCACTGAAATTGTATTGTTTTTTTTAATTTGTTTTTTGTTTCTATTTTATTTATTTCAGCCCTGAGCTAAATTATTTCTTGCTATCTACTTCTTTTGAGTATAATTTCTTCTTTTTGCTCAAGAGACTTCAGGTGTGCTGTTCAGGCACTAGTATGAGACCTCTCCATTTTTTTTTTTCTAGTCGGCACTTAATACTATAAAGTTGCCTTTTAGAACCTCCTTCTTTATGCCCTGTAGGTTGGGTATATTGTGTATTCATTTTTATTCTGTTATAATTTAATTTCTTTCTCATTTTCATCATAACCCAGTTTGTATTCAGCAGTTAGTTGTTCAGTTTCCATGAGTTGTAAGCTTAGTTAGTTAGTTGCTTTTGACTGTGTTAATATCTACCTTAACCCATTGTGCTCAGCAGAGTATTATTCCAGTTTTCTTTTATCTCTTGAGACTTCCTTTTTGTTTGGGTATAGGGTCAATTTTGGATAAAGTTCCATGAGGTGCTAAGACAAAGATATAAATTTGTGTTTAAGTGAAATATTCTTTCAATATCTGTTAGGTCCACTTGGCTTATAATGTCTGTATGTTGGCTTGAATAGGAATGCCCCCCATAGACTCATATATTTGAATGCTGGGTCATTAGTATGTGGTGCTAGGAGGTGTGACCTTGTTGGAACAGGTGTGGACTTGTTGAAGCAAGTACGTCACTAGCTAAGCTTTGGGATTTCGAATGCTCTAACCAGATTCAGTGTCTTGGTCTTCATGCTGCCTGATAATCCATAACTCTCAGTGGCCTGTACAGCACCATGTGAAAGGAGAGAATCAGTTCCTGAAAATTGTTCTCTGCCCTTCATTATACCATGGCATGAGTGTGCCCACACACAAGTAGTAAATAAGTATTATAAATTTAAAAAAAAACTAGCTCAGATGGGATGAAATTGAAGTAGATAGAAGCTAAGGTGTGTTCAGATAGCCATCAGTCCCTCACTCAGTAGTCTCCCAAATTACTAACTGGATTGAATTAGAATTCAAATATCTGTCACATCAGGTAAACTAGTTAATTCTTGTTGCATGGGAAAGTAAAACCTATATTCCCCTGGTTTGTTGTTAAGATCAAATAACCTTCTATAAGAAATTGTTCTGAAAAATATAAGGAAAAATCCAGAACTAAGGCTGTTTTATAATACTATCTTCGATATGAAGAGCTCTAAATCAGAACAAATCACTTTCCTGCATCTATGGACATGAGGATCTGTGGGCTCTTTGCAGGGAAATGCAGTGATTGGTCAAAAGCTGATCAGGGAGACCTGATCAACATCATACTTAGCACTTCAACACAATTAAAATACTTTCCAGGAAATAAGTAAATTTTTATTGATTCTTTCCATTTCAACTCTTAAATTTCTAAAAGTTCCCACATTCTCTTAAAGTGGGCCAATCACCTTTTGGGTGCTGTCTTAGTTAGGGTGTTTATTGCTATGAAGAGATGCCATGACCATGGCAGCTCTTTTATTTAAAGGACAACATTTAATTAGGGCTGGCTTACAGTTCAGAGCGTTAACCCTTTTTTGTCACCTGAGGAAGCATGGTGCATGGAGGCACACATTGTGCTGGATAGGTAACTGAGAGTTCTTTATCTGGACCAGAAGACAGCAGGAAGAGAGTGTGAGCCCCCTGGCTTGTCTTGAACTTCTGAAATATGAAAGCCTACTACCAATAACACAGTTCCCCCAACAAAGCCACGCCTCCAATATGCCACTCTCTATGTGCCTATGAAGGCCATTTTTACTCAGACAGGTTGTGATTATGTCAATTTCTTTCCTCAAGTAGAACTAAAGACTAGCGTGCCCTATTAGGATCTGACTAATGCGGAGAGAAACAAATTCATACTAGACTTCTGCATGTCTCTGCATTTTTCATAGAAGAGCAAGAAAAATAAAAATGTACATTTAGAAGAAGCTCTGTCCCAATTTCTTTTCTATTGCTGTGATAAAATAATCAGATAGCTCTAAAGCATTGTTGGGGGACAGAGGATTTATTCGTGTGATAATTCCAGGATACAGAATATTAATGACAGGAAGCCAAGGGAAGAACTCAAGCGTCTAGTCACATCACATCCACAGTCAAGAAGGAAGGGATAATGGTAGATCCTTGTTTTCTTGCTTGCTGCTTTAGCTCAGATAGCTTTCTTGATAATTCAAGGCCTAATCTAAGAAACGATGCTGCCCATAATGGGCTTGGTGAATTGAAAATCAAAACAGTTCCTCACAGACATGCCTATAGGCCAATCTGATCTAGACAATCCCAGTTCTGATATTCCTTCTAAGATGACTGCAAGCAGTGTCAAGTTGACAGTTCAAACTAACCATCAGTTCTTCTTTCAGGTCTAGGGCCACATCTGATGCCGGATCGTGTAGGCCCTGTGCATGTTTCCCTCAGTCTCTGTGTGTTCATATGTGTTTCCATCCTGTTGATTTAATGGGCCTGGTTTTCTTGGTTCCCTCCATTCCTTTTGGCTCTCACTCTCTTTCCATCTCTCTTTTTGTAGAGTCACCATGTCTTTATCCCTAGAACAGATGCTATGTAGCGTTGCTAACCAAGTTACACTATGCATAGGCTTCATGTCCAAGAGTGAATGGCCAGCAGAAAATGAACTCACCAGCTTCTGTAGACATTCCTTGTATCATGATTTGTCTGGGCTCCCAGCTCTCCCCCTTTACACATTTTTATTTTATTTTCTGTTTTAATTTTAATAAAATAAAATTAATTTTTTTACCCTCAGGGTTTCTTTGCATATATATAGCTTTTAATTTAGTGTTTATATGAGTGGGTCTCTGCATCTACACCTGTTTCTTTTTTTCTTTTCTACATCTATATCTTGTGCCTTTTCTTAAGCTCTTTTCCTTCTGAACTTTTTTTATCCTATTACTATGTTTTAGTTTTATCTTATTAGGTAATATTGTATTGTATTATATTATTATCATTAGATGTCTATTTGTTTTATAAGAGATGGAAAGTGGGCAAATCTAGATGAGAAAGGAGGTGGAGAGGAACTTATCAGAGTAGAAGGAGGGTAAAACATAGTCAGAATATATTATGTGAGAAAAATTAATTTTCAATACAAAGAAAGAAAAGAAAAGAAAAAGTGACCATCACAATAACGTATTTGAATATGTGACAAAGGAGTGCCAAACATGATATTGTCCCTAAAACTTAGATAAACATTTAAGCATGATTGGAATGAAATATTTTGTGAAGATATGAATAACTTGAACATTTACTAAGCCTAGTTAAAGAGTAAAAAAAGATGGAATCTTTTCAATACAATTTACAATCATCCAGTGAGATTTCTGGTGCATTACATCAGATTCGGCTTTTTGGAAGGAAATTAATTTCTTGAACACCTACAGTTTACCAGCTGCTTTACATAAGTCATTTCAATTAATGGGCACAGCATCCCTATAGGGAATAAATTATTCATATGTGACTTGTGAAAAAAAGTTTCAGAGTTGCTAAGATCTAAGTTCATAAGACAGTAGGTGGTAGATCAGGGATTCAACTTGTCTGATTCCAAAGTCATTTCCATTCTCCCTTAGAGTCCTGGGAGTCCCAAGGCTCCCATGTGTTATTGTGGTCCATGTCCCTCATTAAGGCTCCCATGTTTTATTGTGGTCCATGTCCCTCACTGGGGAGAACGGCTGGTAAATGATTGTCTTCAGTACAAGGCAATGAGCTCTTAGAACTATTCTACATAGATCTGCATATTTTCATTCATGTAAAAATAGCCCAAGAGGGCTGGTTGTGATGTGCATGCTTTGGGTAGCAGAAGTCAGGGAGCAAGTGGATTGCTGTGAGTCTACATAGTGGGTTTTAAGCCAGTACACAGTGTACACAGTGAGATCCCATCTCAAAATAACCGACGAAACAAAAGGAAACAACACAGAGAATAGCCCAAACATTTGAGCATATATTTTGTGCCTTTATTGTATGAATTTTGATTGTATCAAATTAATTTTTAAATTTAAGGAGATAATACTAGAAACGTAACTCTATAGAAAAGTTTCAATGAAAGCTAGAGACTCGTGGTCTTCCCAAACATGGCTAAAATGGTCCTTAGAAATATTATCTTCCAAAACAGGTTTCCTTATGGCATGTCCATGCAGTCTTAGTTTTCCGATTTTCTCCTTCCCCCTAGCTCCCCCTCTCCTTACCCCTCATTCACTTTCACAGCACGTGTGTTTGATTACCATCCAATGCCTCTCCACTGAAGCCTACCCCCGTCCTGTTAATGGGATCCATTCTGCATCCCTGGCATCTACACATACTTACCCCACATGCACATATATTTATAAAACCTAGAAGCTGAAACACAACCAGCTTTATGGTTCCTGTTAACTTCGCAGTACTGAAAAACTGGAGCAGACAACAGAGAGTGAGTGGAGGCATCTGACTCCTCTGCAGCTCTTCTCCACCTCATTTTTCTCTGGTTCTGTGCTGGGTCAGTTTTGTCAACATGACAGAAGCTTTAATCGCCCAAGAAAAAGGATATTCGGTTGAGAAGTTGTTTCCATCAGATTGGCTCATGGGATGTCTATGTGGCATTTTCTTGATTGCCAATTGCTGGAGAGAGGTCCAGGATGGTGAGGGGGTTCCATGCCTGGTATTGAGGTATGTAAGAAAGGCAGTAGGGTGCTAGCCTGAGAAAGAGCCGCCAGTAATTACTATCCCTCCATGACATTTCTACCTTGGCACCCTTCAATGATGAAGTGTGATATGTAAGTGTTAGCCAAATTAAAACCCTTCCTTCCTATATTGTTTTTGGCCACAGCAACAGAAAATAAACCAGGACAGGCTTCCCACTTAGTCTTTACTGTAGAGTTAACTTGATTTTCATTTGGTACCACATTGTGTGTTACTCTGGGTCTTGCAGCCTTCTTCTTGCTCTCTGTGTTTCAGAATATTTCTCAGGTGCCATTAGGTGACCCATGCAGACCTGAGAAGCACTGGACTGCAGTGGAAGTTTTGGTTTCTTCTAAAACTCAGGTATGTTATGTAAATATGTTTTTGTTTTAATCCAAAATGTGGGATATGGGTCTGCCTTAGTTTGTCCACAGCTGATAATTGCCTATTGCAGCTCTGAGAACCGTGTGGTCTTTGCCAGTGGAGTTAGTGGAATTCTGAGGACTCTTGGGGAGTACAAATACAAGAGCCCAGAGAATGGCTGGAGCCTTCGAGGAGGTGAACAGAGGAGGAAGAAGGCTTCAGTTGCCATTTGCTGTTGCTGGACTGCTAGGTCTCCTGATGGCTGAGATTGGTATTTTCTCAAAGAACCTGACAACCTAACCAGCTGGACCTAAGTCTAAAGAAGTCTGCGTCCCATGTCTCCTCCAACCTTCTTTCTCTCCTACCTAGGGTCAGGGGTTAGAAGGGAGGTAGAGGCACTAAGAAACACAATTTTTAAAAAAGAATTTAAAAGTTAGTGCTTACATTGGACATCTGAGAGTAATAGGACTTCGGAACTGAAAAAGATGCCAGGATTGACTAAAGATAATTCTTTTCTTACTTTACCCCAATAGCCAGTAATTATTTTTAATTTAAAGTTTGAAGATACATATTTACAGTATTCTTTTTGATGCTCAGGGCATTATAGAGTAGATATTATATAATGCTCAAATTTAGGTAAACCTAAGTATTTCATCAAACATTCTTTATTTCTCATGGTGAGAAACTTTCAGTTTTACTCTCTTCTAGCTTTTGTGAAATACATTTGATATTGTCTATGTCATTAGCTGTGCAATACAGTATATGACTTTCTTTCTTCTCTTAGAGTCCCACATTTTAATAGGAAATGTAGATATGCAATCACTACAATTGCTAGCAAAATTGATAACACAGCTTGGGTGTCATATGTTGAAAGAAGTTGAGTGTTGTTCTTCCTTCAAGTATGCTAAGGGATAGGCTGCTAGTGCTACAATCTGTTGATCCTTGACATATAAAAATATAGTTCATATTTGTATATCATATTAGTTTTACATTCTCATGCTGTTTAGCTTTTTACATCTATATCTATCTATCTATCTATCTATCTCTCTATCTATCTATCTCTCTATCTATCTATCTATCTATCTATCTACCTATCTCAGTTTGGCCTATGGCATGGTTTGGGAGAATTTCTAGATTGTTAATTAGTGTAAGAATTCCACCCCACTGTGGGTAGCACCATTACTTATACTACTGAACATATAAGACAGGACATAGACAGTTGAGTACAAGTAAGGAATCAAGCAATGGTTTCTATTCTCTCTCCACCCTTGACTAGCTCGCTGCAATTCCTGCTTTGATTGCCTTGAGGTGATGGAGTATAATGTAGAATTTTGAGCCGAATATTCCTTCTGTTTTCACTTGCCTTTTGTCAGTATGTTTTATCCTAGCAACTGGAAAGGGAACTAAGACAACTCTGTAACCATTGGGGTGAATAGTGGCAGCAAAGTAAGACATATTATGACGTAGTTTACTTGAGATGTTATAGGAACTGTTGTGTGAAAAGCTAG
Organism: Acomys russatus; assembly: GCF_903995435.1. Classification (NCBI taxonomy): domain Eukaryota; kingdom Metazoa; phylum Chordata; class Mammalia; order Rodentia; family Muridae; genus Acomys; species Acomys russatus. Next base: position 21,999,712 of record NC_067142.1, read on the forward strand.
CATGTTAGAAACTCAAATAATGGTTTGAGTAAAGAATTCTTTTATGGAATACATAACTCAAAAAGAATGTATATAAAGTATCTCTATTTCTAGATCAATCCATTTGTCCACAAATTTCGAGAATTCCTTGTTTTTAATAGCTGAGTAGTATTCCATAGTGTGAATGTACCACGGTTTCTTGTCCATTCTTCTACTGATGGACACTTAGGCTGTTTCCATGTTCTGGTTATTATGTATAGAGTAGCTATGAACATGGTTGAGCATATGTCCCTGTTGTGTGATAGGGCATTTTCTGGATATATTCCAAGGAGTGGGATGGCTGGGTCTTGAGGAAGCCCTATTCCCATTTTTCTGAGAAAGCGCCAGATAGCTTTCCAAAGTGGCTGTACTAGTTTGCATTCCCACCAGCAATGAAGGAGTGTTCCTCTCTCCCCACATCCTTGCCAATATGTGGTGTCATTTGAGTTTTTGATCTTAGCCATTCTGATGGGTGTAAGATGGAATCTCAGTGTTGTTTTGATTTGCATTTCTCTGATGACTAACGAGGATGAGCATTTCTTTAAGTGTTTCTCAGCCATTTGATATTCCTCTGTTGAGAATTCTCTGTTAAGTTCCAAGCCCCATTTCGCAATTGGGTTGTTTGGTTTTGTGGTGTTTAATTTCTTGAGTTCTTTATATATTTTGGATATTAAACTTTTGTCAGATGAAGGGTTAGTGATAATGAGTGAGTTCACCCAGAAGCAAAAAGAGACAAATGGCATATACTCACTTATATCAAAACACTAGTCCAAGGGATACGTACCATGAAAAACTTACCCAGATATAGTCAATGGTCAGAACATTCTCCACAGTTGAGTGGAGAGTGGGATATGACTTTCTCACGTATTCTGGTGCCTCACCTTTGATCATGTCCCCTGGAGGCGGAGACCTGGTGGCACTCAGAGGAAGGACAGTAGGTTGTCAAGAAGAGACTTGATACCCTATGACCATATACAGGGGGAGGTAATCCCCCTCAGGAACAGTCATAGGGGAGGGGAATAATGGGAAAATGGGAGGAAGGGAAGAATGGGAGGATACAAGGGATGGGATAAACATTGAGATGTAACAAGAATAAATTAAGAAAAAAAATTTTAAAAAAAGAAAATTAATATACATTAAATAACTAGGAGAAACCAATTTTAACAACCCATAAGTGAACTCAATTCAATTTTCAGCTCTACTGTACTCTTTTGGAGTGATAGCAAAGGCAAATATGCCATAGTGAAACAAGTGACCTCAGAGGGAGCTCTTAGCAGCAGAGGAACACACAAAGTTGTTTTAGTCAACCTCTGTTGCACTTGGCAGTAGAGGAAATAGTAGCTCTGTATCTTCTGGGGTTTTTGTTGTTGTTGTTGTTGTTTGTTTGTTTGTTTGTTTTCTTATTAAAGCTTCTGAAAATCCAAAAAAAAAAAAAAGAAAGAAAAATTTTACTTACCAAGAAAGTGGGTCAGAAGAGAGGACATCCTATTGAGACTTTAGGCGAGAGTAGCATGGAAGAATAAGGAAATAGTAGGACCCACAGGGTCCTGGAAATCTACAAGAAGAACTCTATGACAGGCAGATCTGGGTCGTGGGGTCCTCCTCAAACTAAGGCACCAGCCAAGGAGAATATAGGCAGTAAACGTCGAACCCCTACCAAGACCTAGCCGATGAACATGATATTCTCCACCGTTGAGTGGAGAGTGAGATCTGACTCTCACACGAACTCTGGTGCCCCTTTTCTGACCATGTCCCCTGAATGGGGAGGCCTGGCGGCACTCAGAGGAAGGATAGCAAGTTACCAAGAAGAGACTCGATATTCTAAGAGCATATATAGGGGGAGGAGGTCTCCCTCAATCACAGACATAGGGGAGGGGAGAAGGGGGAAAGTGGGAGAGAGGGAAGAATGGGAGGAAACAGGGGAAGGGCTAACAATCGAGATGTAATATGCATAAATTAATAAAATTTTTAAAAAGTATCTCTCTATATTGCTGATATTAATAATTTCAGAGAATCAATTTAGCCAACTCATTTTTTTAAAATTTCAGCCTCCTCAACTATTCTTTGCGTCACCCTTTCTCATGTTTCCTTACCTCTCTTTTATTCCCATAATAAGTGACCATCTCTATTTTTCTTCATGATGCCTTTGTTTTCCAGACATTATGAATTGTCAAATCCATCATCTGATCTAATTTCAGCATTTGAGAAGCTGAGACAGAAGGATTTTTTAGGTAGGCTGTATATGGTGAATTTGTCTTATGAAATCAGAATACAAAACAAACTAAGAAGTTCAGAGATTTGTATTTCAGCTAAAGGATTTTGCTTCGACCAGGGAACACAGCCAGCTGGGATTCCTCAATATGAAAAAGGTATGTCACTGATGTTCAAAGAAACTGTCCTGGCAAGGGATATCCATTATTTTGGTTTGGCTTGTAAACTCACTCTGGAACCGATCATCATGACCTGAACTCCTATGAACATTTCAGCCTTGGTTAAAGACTATCCCATGGGAGAATAGAGTCATGTAACTCTTTCCATGTAAGGAGCGATACACGAAAGTAAAGGCAAATATACCTACAGCAGTGTTGGTGCTGGGGCTGGGAGATAGCTCAGCACATAAGAAAGAACATTTGATATGTAAGCAAGAGAATCTGTATTCAGATTCTTAGCACCCACATGTCTATGTGATCCTATAACCTCAGGGGGATGGCTAGGGCATGCTGGACTCCAATCTAGCTCTAGGGTCAGTAAGAGAAACTATTTCAAAGACATAGGTAGAGGATGGTAGAGCAGGACAGCCGTTACTTCCTCTGGACTCCATATGCCTGCAACAGTGCACATGCAACACACACATACACATAGGGAAAAGGGGAGAAAGGAGAGAGAGAGAGAGAGAGAGAGAGAGAGAGAGAGAGAGAGAGAGAGAGAGAGAGAGAGAGAGAGAGAGAGAGAGAGATGCTAGCATTAAAATTAGAACTTGAGGTCTGACAAGGCCGCACATAGGATCACTCTTGTTCAAAACTGGAGCATGATTAAATTTTATTGCTTTTGTGCTGCCTCCTAAGTGCCTGCCTGTACTGAGATGATAGTGCACAGCTCACAGAGAGCTGAGGCATATGACAGACAAGGGGTTCCTATTAAAACTCAGCAACCTGCCCACTCCTTTGTAACTCTTATTAATAAACCGCATTATATCTCTGTATTTTTAGCTCTTCTGCTTCCAAACTTGAATACTACCGTCTTCAGGAGGAAGCCAGAGAGTTTGTTACTGCATCAGCATTCTGACTCTTCTTATATTGTTTCCTGTTTACTACTTGTTTAAAAAGAGACAGGAAAGTGATGGAGCCGAATGACTGGAACAACGGCTCTTCATGTGAGAGAGAAAACTCTGACAGAATCCAGGACCAGACAGTGATGGCGTTGACGACGATAAAGACAATCTCAACTGCTTCTCAATAGGAAACTGGGCATTGCTTGCGATTAAGCTAGGTGACATGCACTATTGTCTGAGAGATCAATCAGGCCATGGCAAACACACCATATGTAGGGGGAAGAGATATCAGTCATCAGTGATGCTCAGAGGGACCCGGGAGAACAATAGAATCACTAGAAATGGAGAAACAAAGGAACTCTGCTTGAGAACTGAGAAAGATCTCCCTGAAGGGGAATAATTCACACCAGAGTAAAAGCAGTCAAGTTAGTTTCATCAGTAGTAATTTTTTTTGAGACAAGGTTTCTCTGTGTTAGCCTTGGCTGTCCTGAACTCACTTTGTAGACCAGGCTGGCCTTGAACTCACAGTGATTCTCCTAGGCTCTGCCTCCTGAGTGCTGGGCTCAAAGAGATGCACCACCATGCCCCACTGCCAGTGGTAAAATTAAAATTATATATATTTTCAGAGTACAGAGTGGATCATGCCCAGGGCAACTGCACAGGGCTTCTTCTAGTTCCTGGGCCTACAAGCCTTGACCTACCATTTCTCATGCCTCTGCCTCAGATGGCCTGGATGGTCTCCTTTCTTGAATAAATAGAAGTTTCTGACTCATAATTCAATCTACTACAATTAGATGCAATAGCATTGAGAAGCTTCCTACCAGAAGAAGCAAGAGAGCCTGGATGTGTTTTCTTTGTGAGGCAGGAGAGGAACCAGAGTTGTGGGAGACTTAATGTGATCTTGCAGAAACTAGCTTTGTGGTTTTCCCAGCTTCCTCTTTTTTCTCTCATCTTGTCAGCTTGGCTATCTCATACTCAGCTGCAAGCCCTCTTGTTTACCTTCCTCAGTGTTCTCAACTTCTCCAGTATAGTTCTCACATTTATTTTAACCAGAGCATAGACAGGATCCCATTTCTAGGGGCTGCTAATTCTGATGAAGACAGATTACAAGAACTTCTCTTAACGTGGGAAAAAGTCATGCAGGGTATTATGTAGTGATTTTCTTTGAGATAAAACCTTCCATCTTGGAGGGAGGAGCACTGGTGCATCCATCCTCCAGGAATGTTCCTTAAACAACTCAAAGGCTTCAGGAAGTTCCCCAAAGTAACTAGATTCACTAACGTCTCTCCCTCAGTTTTTGTGAGCAGTAATGACTGTGATAGATATCTCAGACAGGTTTAGCTGCCTAGAAAAGTCTCAAATCAACTAAGCACCTGGAAAAGTCAGTGAAGCCAAACTCCCTGGAAGAAGTTCAGCCATACGGAGCTGCCAGGGAAATGCACTCTTCAACTTGTTGAGCTGTTCACAGGCTGTTTCATGCTTTTTAGGGTCTATATTTTGGGAACTATCACTCATGCTGGGGTTTACTTTTGTTGATGCAGCTGTCTTTGAGTCATTTGTGCTGCAGTGAGTAATCCCACCACTATACTTCCGTAAGAAGTTCTAATAAAGCCCATTGGTTCATTAAATTGATCTTTGGTGTTCATTGGTTCAAGCTCTGGGGAGAATAGATGTGTGTTCATGTCTCCCAAGAAACAGTGGCACACTCCAGAGCAGAAGCACCCATGTGGTCAAAGTTCCAATGGGAAGAAGAAAATATCACACCCATTCTCCCTGCATATATGATCAGAAGTGAGTCATGAAGAGAGATGGCTTGCTATTTCAAGTGTCAGATTAAAAAAAAAAAACATGAGTTTTAAGGACCTTATTCTCAATCTTATGGTCACAATACTGCTTGCATTTAAGTCTATATTCATTGTGATCATCTTATTAGTTGGTTTTTCTTTCAAAGATAGAGTCTCACATACTCTAGTAGAGCCTTTCACCTCCTTTGTAGCTTAGGTTGGCTTTGAACTTCAGAACCTTGGGCCCTGAACCCTTGACAGCTGGGATTATAAATTTATGCCACCACATCTAACTATGAGTTCTAGGCTTGGAACCTGGGGTTTTATGCACACTAGCAAACACTCCAGCAACTGAGCAACTATTTGTTAATTTTTTTCAGTGAAGTTGTTAAGTTATTGACCACATTGAGAATAACTTTCTTTCCTCTAATGAGTGACCAGATGATAGCATTGCAGATTTCACATTGGGCTGATGCGAGTGCGTTGTGGGGGATATGTCTGCTCCCTCCCTTAACCCCTGCTCCCTAATTTGTCTTCATTCTGTTCTATTATGCTTCTACCTTTCATTTCTGTTACTTACCCCTTTCCTTTACACATGGCCTGGTGCTGTCCTTGGCCTCGCCTTCAGTGTCTATTCCATCTTAGTTTGTGCACACAGTGGTCATAGCTGTGCTTGATCTGGCTCGAGCTCCCACAACATTTCTGTTGTAGAGTTGTTTTCTTTTCTCTTCTCAATTCCTGGGAAAAAACATTTGCAGAAATCTATGTGGCTTTGCCACAATCGTTACTGCATGGAAACCTTTCCCAGAGACCTTTCTGGGTCTCTTTATTTAAAATAGCATTCTTTTTCTTTTCAGTAGCCTGCCTTTAAGGGTTAAAATAATCACTGTTTATGACTTTCTGAAATAACTGATTGATTGATCTTCTCTCCCATAAAGTGTGCTTAATGTAACTGAGGGCTGCTGTGTTATATACACTGCTATGGATCAAGCATGGAGAAGAATAATTCACACAATAAGTGAATGTTTAGAGAATTAGAGAGCAAATGGTTATCTGTGTTAAAGGTATAAGATATGTATTGATTCCTGCCTTATTTGGATACAGAAATGTGGTGGTTTGAATGTGAACCATTCTCTTTCATGTGAAGGCCCATAGGCTCATAGATTTGAATCCTTAGTTACTATGGAGTGACATCATTTAAAATATTAGAAAGTGTGGTTGTGTAGGAAGAAATGTAGGCTTTGAAGTTTTCAAAAACCTCAAACCAGGCCCAGTGGGTCTCTCTTCCTCCTGCCTGTGGATCCAGATGTAGAACTGTCAGCTATGTGTCCAGCACCATGTCTGGTGCCTGCCACTATGTTTCTCACCATGATGATAATGGACTAAACCTCTGACATGGTAAGCAAGTCCTAATTAAGTGCTTTCTTTTATAAAAGTTGCCATGGTCATCGTGTCTCTTCACAAGAACAGAGCATTGGTTAAGATAAGAAAAGCTGGAGTGCCGTTGAGATGGAGCCTTTCTCAGGGTTTAAGGCACCGGAACCTCAGTCACCATCAAACCAACCGTAGGCAGCAGCACTTGAAGTTTTGTTTTTTGAATTCAAAGAGTGAAACTCATGTGCCATAGTTATTTAGAGAGAAGAATGTATAATAATACATTAATAGATGGAATTTAAGAGAGAGGGAGGGGAGAAAAGGAAGAGGAGGATGGAAAGAAAAGAGAGAGAAAGAGACAGAGCACAGAGCACATGACAGGAGGGGTTCCAGAAAATAAGAGATCATTGAGATGACAGTATGGGGGCTTTGCAAAAGCCATAAGGCAGAAACTGGAGCAAAGAATGAAGAGGAGAATGAGCTGGCTAGTGCTCTTGGCCCACACAAGTGTTTAGGTGCCTCCATTCACTTTCAGTCCCACAGCCACATGAGCCGTTAGACAGAGGTGCTTTGTTAAGACACAGAAATGAATAGGAAGCAGGACTCTCCCCCCGCCCCCGAAAAGAACATGCTCAGAACAGTTGCTTCAGCATCTATACCCTACCGAATTGGTTTCAATCTCCTCTTCTCATCTGTTTCATCCCAGGAGCTTTCAATTATACAAAAAGGTTCTATTTTATCACATTTTATGGTGGGTAATATCAAAAATTGAAGGTCATTTTACTCCTTTATTTCTATCATAATAACTAGAAAAATTAAAAAGTTAAAGTTATGTCCAAAATCACATTAAACTGCAATCTGACTGAAAACCTGAAACTCTAGTCCCCTCACTTTTGGGGCTTTTTCTTTTAGAGAGTATGTGGATCTGAGAGAAAGATGGATAGGTCATGGATAAAACTACTTAGTACTTCCTGAGTTGAGATCAATTTTTATACTGGACATCAATAGTCCATGCAACTCTGGGGACTGATCTGCATGTTCACCTCCCATTTCTGGTGGTCTTGTTGGATGACCTTCGGATGCTTAATGAGTTACCATGGAGACAAGAGTATGGCAAAGATTGATGATACCAATTCCATGTATGAATGACTCCTAACTCCTTAGAGAGAGTGGTATGCCATTTCTTGTCTCATATTTAATGACTTTATATTATTAAATAACCTAGAAGAAAGAAATTTACCTTCTGGCAATGACAGAGGAGATTCTACCAATGATTTCCCGTGCTGTCAACACCTGTAGACATTATATAAAATGAAGCTTATAAAGTAGCTATTGGAAAACAGCAGAGCTGGAGCCAATACTTTCAGAATAATCTCCTGAGGATAAGGGAAATATATTTAGCTGATCCAACAGTCATCTAACACCTTAGCATTTAAGACACTTGCCAAGTTTTCTTATATGCACGACTCCAGGTGGCAGATTATAAGCTAAAAATATAAGCACAGTTTTCATGATCACATGTCACTAGAGGGAAAAATACAATTCTGTGCCAAAAAAAAAAAAAAAAAAAAAAAAAACCAAAATGACAGAATTTGATTAACAACAGAGACTTTTTTTTATGTTTTGTTATCTGCAAAATTAAAAAAACCTCTCCAAAGAAAGATAATACTATGTAGAATCATTTTAAGTTTATAAAAATGTGTTTAATCCCATGAAATGTTACTTAAATATGCAAGCAAACCAAACCAGATTGCTAAACTGTGAGATTAAACTGATTAAAAACACACATGACCTATATGTTGTACTTTTAATAATATAATAATTTTTAGAGATTTTATAATTTTCCAAACAAGCATTTTATTTGAAAAAAGATTTGAAATCAATTTTTACAAATCAGTATATATATAATTAAATATAATTCGGTTATAAATTAAAATTTAAATGTGGTAAATTATTTCACTGACTTTTGTATATGATATAACATGGTTTAAAGGAACAAATAAGAGAAAAACATTTGGAGCTAATACACACACACACATATATGTATATATATACATATATATATATATAAAGAAAACAAATGCATTAATAATTGGGGGAAAACTGAAATCTTAGTACTGAAAAGAAGTATAAACGACCTATAAATACATGAAAATATGTCAGGATCTTTAGCCCTGAGGCAAATAAAAATGAAACCTATATGGAGTTTCTATCTTACACAAGTCAAAGGGCCACAATCATGAAAACAAACAAACAACAAGAAAAACAGCCAGTGTTGAGAAGAATGTGAAAAAAAGAAAAAAGACTGGTGGAGATGTGTGTGTGTGTCTGTCTCTCTGTCTGTCTGTGTATTCCAGTTTTAATAAGTTGCTAACTGTACTATATACTATTCCCAAATCACAAAAGTCAGCTTACAGCATAGGTATGCCTGACCCACATATAGTACAGCACAGTTCATTAAACCCAAATAATGGATCAACATATGTGCTGATCAACAGATTGATGAACAAAAATGTATGTGAATACAATGGGATATTATATGGCCACAAATAAGAATAAAACCATGTATTTTGCAGGAAAAGTGATGGAACTGATGGTCATTGTGTTATGGAAAATAAACCAGGCTCTGAAATACATGACGTGTTTCATTTTTCATGGTACATCTAGAATTTTCAGAAACATCTCTATAGTAGAAGGAAGCAGCTAGGATAGAAATCAGTGTGATCAAGAGAGGATAGTGAGGTCTGAATTTCAAAATGCAGGATACACATATACAAAATATCTCAATAAAACTCATTATTATGTAAAACACATATCTTCCAAAAATATATAGAGTATTTATTCTGCCTCTACAGTCATTATTAAACCAATAGTGTCTTGCAAAAAGTTTTATAGGACATAATTTATTCATATGAAGTTAACCAGGAGAACAACAGCATTATTATAAAAACCGGGAGTGGTTTTCCTCTGTATGAGGATGGATCGTAGTCAGCCCAGTGGTGAGCAGAGGAAGTGACAGACATCTCAAGAATGGGGGAGACCTGGTGGCACTCAGAGGAAGGACAGCAGGTAGCCAAGAAGAGACTTGATACCCTATGAGAATATATAGGGGGAGGTAATCCCCCTCAGGAACAGTCATAGGGGAGGGGAATAATGGGAAAAGGGGGGGGGGGGGAGGAATGGGAGGATACAAAGGATGGGATAAACATTGAGATGTAACAAGAATAAATTAATTTAAAAAGAATGTGGAAAATGTCTGGGAAAGTCCAGTCAGTGGTTAAAGCACTTGTTTCTCTTAGAAAGGATCCAGGGTCAGTGTCCAACACCTACACAGAAACTCACAACTGTCCATTGAAAGCAGCGGGCATGCATGTGATTCAGTATGTTCATACAGAAAAACATCCAGGCACATAAAGTATAAATGAATAATTCCTTTAAAAAAAGAATGCAAAATACAGATAACTCAATTTGGATCTCTGTTGTGATGGGCACACACACACACACACAAACATATATATATATATATTTCATTAAGCTGTATATTTATGATTTTCACACTTACTGAAGGTGTACTGTACTTAAAATGTTTAGTTTCAGATAAGTATAAAAACATAATGACATAATTGATTAATCTGAAAATATTAAAATATTGAAAATTTTATAATAGGAAAACTTTAGTTATTTATGAGTATCACATAATTTTTTTTCAACTTATTTTGGAAAAAAACCAGCTCCAGGCACACTTCTTCATATTGTGAAGGTCATATTTATTTGTGCATGTTTGTATTTTTATCTTCTGAGTAATAAAACCAGAAAACAAATTGGAAGGCAGAGTCAGCATTGTCAGAAAACACACAACTAATCCATTCCAATTAGTGTTAAAGAACTTCAGAATATTAACTTCCTAGGCCTGTGTTTCCTTCTTAGGTTTATCAAAAGACATAAAAAAAAAAAAAAAAAAAAAAAAGACCGTCTCAGAACATATCATGGCTGTGAGAACTGTCTGTAAGTTTGACTGATGAAAACACATTTCGTTCAGTCCCCTGGGGACACAACTCAGTTGCCATTTGGGACGCACTGAAATAGGAATGAGGTGAGTGGGTTTGGTTATACAGCAGGAAATCGCTGATATAAGATAAATGGAGCTAGTAAAGCATGATGATGAATCACATCTGACACCGGGAACTGACGACTTGGGGTGCAATCTGCTCTGTCAGTCTTTCGGTGCTTAAATATTGATAATTAATTCAAAAGTTTGCAAAAAAAAAACGCTTGGTAGTGAAGCCAACCCAGTGAATGTTTTTGTGGGGCAGAGCATGTGACTATTGATCCTTTCTCTAGCAGAGAGTAGTCTTCAGATTGTAGGCTCAAAAATATTTACATGGGCCAGACTGGTGAATTAGTAGGTAAAGGTTGCTAAACCTGATTATCTGAGTTCAGTCCCCTGGCCTGGAATCTTCCTGGAGGAAGAAATATGACTCCAACAAATTGATATCTTAGTCTCTGATCTCACTGTGTGCAGACAGACAGACAGACGGATGGACAGACAGACACACACACATAAATAAATAAATAAATAAATAAATAAATAAATAAATAAATAAATAGAAGTAGAGATGGGAGAGGGACAGGGAGAAGGAGATATTTAGGTGATTGTACTTCTAAATATTAGGCATTGTTTTTGTTATGTGTATATAGTACACATTAATAAAGCCTTGAACTTTTTTTTTTTGCCAAGACTTTGTCCATTTTGGTGTTTTCTTCTTTTTGCTTGAGAGCCTACATGTATGTGTTCATATTCGTATGTGTGCATATGTGTGTACAAATGTCCCTATATGCTCATGTTTGTGGTCCTTACAAGTTGATGTTGTCATTTCTCCATCACTCTTCTTGTTTTTTGAGATAGAGTCCCTAAGTATGGAATTCATCATTTTTGGGTAGGGTGGCTCCTTATCAAGCTCTAGGAGTCTGCCTGTCTCTGCCTACTTGTATGTTTATGAAGCACATGTATTTCATGCCTGAAAAGACCAGAGGAGGACACTGGGTACCTTGGTGCTTGCTAATGCTTGTGAGCTACCATATGAGTGATAGAAATCAAACTCAGGTCCTTCTCAAGATCATCCAGTGCTTGGCTTGTTTTTAACTACTGAGTCATTCTCCCGACCTGAAGTTTCATTTTGCTGATGTTATAACTGAAAGAGAAGGAGAAAATAAATTGACTGCATACAACTAGACAATTTGCATGAGATAAGACTGAATTTTAACACATCTGCCTCTCTCTTAAACCTTCACATTGTGAATGAAATAATAGACAAAAGTGATTTACAGAATGGAAGGCCCATTCAGGGTCTTGGAGACCTCAATTACATTGAATAGTCCTTTAATTAACCTGCAATGTACAATGTGCTCAATGACTTTTATAGCCAGTCACTTTAAAATCCAGGCCACTGGTCCATTGTATAGGAGATTCTAAATCATCCTATAAAAATGCATCACAGGAAGCTTGAGAGAGTATTCAGCAATCTGGGAAGAATCGTACACACAACTTTAGACGCAGCTAGGGATGCTAAATATTTATTTCCCACATCGTATTCACTGGAAGTTATTCTCCATGTAGATACTATAGAAATTTCTGAGCCAGAATGGATTTGACATTTGCGAGAAGTGGAGCTTTGGAAAGATGTCTCACCGAAAGCAGCTTGCTCAGTTTCCCAAGCTGGTGAGTGCATGGCGGGACCTGGGTGCTTCTGTTTATAGCAATGTCCTCTGCAAAGGGACTGCATTCATTATGACCTGATTTCTGTCAGGAACAAATTACCTCTCATTGCATTTTCCCCAAAGCCTATTCATAAATGACAGGAGGAAAACAGAAGGAAAAAATGTTAAAGGAGCTCAGAACAGAATGTACTAGACAACACAAAAACACAACCACAGAAAGAGACAGAGAATGAATCCACTTTTCATTTATTTTATCAACACTAAACTGCTGTGGCCAGTACCACAACCTGACGTACACATTTCAGAGTGTGGGTAAATTAGAGAAGAAGGCAACCACAGTGTGTTGTAGTTTTTATCCCATCATTCTGCACGGAAACTAATGGTTTTGATTTGTAAATAGAGCAGTATCAGCAGATGCTCTGCCTTGTTAACTTTGCAAGAATCTGAATTCCGACCTTCCATCTCCCATGTGCTGGCACAGTCACTCATACTGCCATTTCGGTTTCCTCTCTCTCTCTCTCTGTATGTATGCATGTATGTATGCATGTATGTATGCATGTATGTATGCATGTATGTATGCATGTATATATGCATACCTATCTATAATTGTGATGTCCAATGTGTTTAGGTGAAACCAAATGTTTTAGATACAGAATCAATTAGAGGAGATTTCAGGGAGTTTCACTGGCCTAGCCAAGCAATGACGGCAGTTAGTGCACAAAAAACATGCAACCATCCTTTGATTATTAGAAAGTGATTAGGAAATTTGCACATCCATGACAGTCTTGTGTCTACCTAAAATAATCTCTTGTAAAAAATAGCAGAACCAGATAATCATTAGAAATCTGGAAACTTAAATGCGGGTTTTTTTAATTGCCCTTCTTGACTTCAAATAAAGGAGATCAAATAACTGAGCCCAAATAAGGTCCAATGACTATTCCCCTTTTTGGAAATAGGTCAGCAAATTACTAACATACTCTCATCATACAGGTAGCTAGGTAGATAGTAGATAGATAAGGTGATTGATTCATGATAGATAATAGAAAGACAATAAGTGGATACTATATAGATGATGAATTCAGATACATAATAGATAGAAGACAGACAGATGATAGGTATACAGATAGGTGATAAATTTATGCTAGATGATAAACCGATAATAGGTAGATAGATGATAGATAAGTGAGAGATAGATGATAGATGAGAGATATATAGGTGATTGGTTGTTAGATAATGGGTGAGAGATAGATGATGTATTGAGGATAGCTGAAGGAATGATGGACAGATTGTGGATAGATCAACAGATAGATGTAAAGACTGACAAACAGAGAGACAGATGTTACTCATAGTTAGGCTCCTATTGTTGTGATAAAACACACTGTGACCAAAAACCACTTGAAGGAGAAAGATTTCTTTCATCTTATAAGTTTCAAGTCACACACCATTCCTTAGGGAAATCAGGGCAGGAACACAAGGCAGGAACCTTGAGAAGGGAATCAAAGTGGAAGCCATGGAGGAGCTCTGCTTACTGGCTAACTCCTTCTCATTTACTCAGCTGGCTTTTCTATACAACTTAAGACCACTGGCCCAGGGTTGACAGAGCTCACAGTGACATGGGCTCTCCAACATTAAACTTTAATTAAGGAAATGCTCAACATATTTGCATGTAGGGCAATCTGAGAGAGGCATTTTTTTTTTTCAGTTGAGCTTTCCTCCTTTCAAATGACTCTAGTTTGTGTCAAGTTGACATAAAAATTACTAACACAATGATAAATTATAGATGGTAGAGAGATTTGTGACAGATGGGTAGATGTTAGGTAAATTATATATATGATGCATATATATATATACATATATATTTTTATATATTTTACATATTTAAGACATTTAACATGAATACATTATGTATATTTACAAATATGTGTGTAAAGTATTTTTAATTAAATTTTGTGTGGTTTTTGTGTTATTTCTGAATAAAAAAATGTTGAAAATTCTAAGTCTACACCAACACGAAAAATCAGTGACACCTTATTGAACATTTAAGATTAGCACTTATGTTTTTGTTTTCTTCCCTTTAGTTCCATGGCTCTTAGCCAGTCCCTACAGTGCTCTGAAATGATCTCATTGTGATGAGGTTCTTCCCTGTGCTTTTCTCTTCGGAGGATTATGGTCTTTCCTAAATAGTAGTGAATTTGCTGGTTGAAAATAGTCAAAAGTCTTATAAGTCTATGAAACACGTGATTCCAATACTTACAGTATTCAACAGCTTTCCTGTTTGTCCTCAGAAGATACAGGCTCCATGATCAGAAGGTGGGCTGATTAGTCCTGCTGGAAAATGAAAACTACCTGCTATATAACAACATGAGCCATGCTGTCAGCATGCTCCCTCTTTCTGTGGCTAGGACTTATATCTCAGCAAAATAATAATTTCAAGGAAAGTCTATCTTCATAGTAAAAGGATAAACTATCTTTTCACTCTGCTATTTCTGCCTGTAAATATCAGTGAGTCTGCAGCACTAAATAGAGGAAGTCAAAGTATAAAGTTTGCCCTAAATGGAAAATGTGTTTCCAATAAGGCAGATTGCATACAATTCTGGTGGCCAAAAACTGTCGCAGAATTGAGTTCATATCCGAGTAGAATTATGATTAGTCATAGTTAGAGTAGTTCTAGCACCTTCCCCACAATGTATTGCCTTTGAGACAATATGCTCATGGTTGCTGTACATACAAAGTCATGTGTGACAGGCTACATGGAAAGCTGTGTTTGCTATTTAGCTGGACATTGGTCACAAATGCTAGGAAGGCACGTAGTAGATTAATCAGGACACCATAAAGTAGGTTTCTTTGTCAGCTTTTCTCTTCTTCCATTATCATCACCATAATCATCATCATCATTATTATTAATTGGAATAAAATTACATCACTATTCTGTTCCAATATGCTCAGATCAAAGTTGAGTATGCATATTATTGTATTTCAATTCAGTTTTCCAAAAATTTTCCTCAGACTACTCTAAGCCATTATAATATCTATGCAAAGATCATATAATCAGAGGTGTTTCAGGCCGGAAAAGTTGTGCTATTAATGTCTAATGTAAATTTGGCACAGATTTGACCAAGGTGTGTGCAACCTATAGTTACATGTGCTCAAAGACACTAAGAATGAGTCATCTCTACACGAATCTGAGAATTTTCTTGAAACACGATGTATTTTTTTTCTGGAGATTTTTTGTAACTAATTGTGCTGTTCTCTCATGTGAGTGTTGCAGATGAGAACACTGTGTCATGGTGTCAAAAACTTGAACACACCAGTTCAAGGTTTTCTTTCTTGTAAGAGAAAGTCAGTTATTCCAAAATTAACTTATTTTTCTGTGATTTCTGCTGTACTTGCCTTAGAGCAGAGTTGAAAATCAACACAGGAACCTTTATATCTCTATGTCGGCCTGCTTATCTGTCTCTTTATCTTTTTATAATTATTTAAAAAACTAAATAAAATGTGTGCACAAGACAGCTATTACAAGGAGAAGATGTGGGGCTATTTCTTTCTAGGAGTGACTTTGATATATTTTTTTTTCTACCTCCTGGCAGGTGGATTCTTATATCTTATTCCCAGAAGGCATCTTTATTTACAAGTAATTACAGATCTTAAGTACTGTCAAAATAATGGATTGAGAAGCAAGAAAAACATCCAGATGACATTAGGGAGAGAATAAGGATACGGGTAAGAGAGATGGGAGAAGAAGGAAAAGGAAAATAAGACAGAAAAGAATACAAGTCTAGTGTAAGTGATGAATAAATAGAATGATGAAAGATGAGAAGGAGGTACAGACATCAGGAAATGGGGAAGGAAAAAAAGGGAGAAATATAGGCAGCAAGAAGACAACAGGGCAGGAGAAAATGAAACCATTATAGGAGCCAATGGTCAGCTTTGTTCATGTAAGTTGGGATATTGTGGTAGTATTTCTTGTTGCTGTGAGAAATTTTCCTGATGAAAAGCAACTCAAGGGACAAAGCATTAATCTCATCTTACATTACAGTCCATCATGGTGGGGAAGTCACTGACGAGGGCGGCAGGTGAAGCGTCGCATCCACAGTGAAGGACAGAGGGGAACGAACGAGCTTGTTCACTCACCTCAGCGCTACTCCTCTACAGTTCAGGACCCCATGCCCAGGCAGCAGTGCCACACGCAGTGAGACAAGTCGGCCACCACCTGGTTAATTTAATTAGGACAAATCCCAAACAGCTGACTGAAACGGATGCAGAGACCCGTAAGCAAACAATAGGCACAGCTCTGGGAGTCTTGTGGAAGAGTGGAAGGAAGGACAGAAGGAGCTGGAGGGGTCAAGGACACTAATAAGACCGACAAAGTAAACTAAGCTGGGCCCACAGGGATACGCAGAGGCTGAACCACCAACGGAGGAGCAACCATGAACTGGATAGAGACCCCTACCTGTATATAGCATATATATGTAGCCTGGTCATCATGAGGGTCTCCTAACAATGGGCATAGGGGCTAATTGTTGCCTGCCTTGGCATTCCTTTCTCCTTGACGGGCTGCCTTGTCTGGCCTCAGTGGGAGAGTATGTGCTTAGTCCTGCTATGACTTGAGGTGCCAGTGTTGTAAACCGATTAAGGAAAAAAACAAGCCAAAAAAGAAAAAAAAAAGAAAGAAAAAAAAGAAAAAGAAAAAAAAAATAAAACCAGAGACATGCTCACTTGGTGTAGACAGTCTCTTATTGAGACATTGAGACTTCAATTCCAGGTGATTTTTGCTTTTACAAAGTTAACAATTAAAGCTGACCACCATAGTAGAAAAGATGATTTTATTATATACTTTAATAGGACATTTAAAAATTAACATTGTGCTTCAAAATATTTTAAGCATACCATAGAGCTCACACAATCAAGAATTTTATGATTGAATAATTTATTGTTTCTAATTATAGAGAAGATACACAAAGCCTAATTAGAAGTAAGAACAAAAATAAGAAATTTGGAGGAAAAACAGACCTACAGTAATTAAGCTTAGAGCCTAGCTGTGTCTCTTTTAATATTTCTTTAATCCGACCTTTGGCTTTTTCTCTTTAGATGATGCATCCTAGGAATAAAAAACATGGCATGTGGCTCAACCTTTCATATGTGTTTGGGTAGTCAACATCACATGTTCGAGTCCTGGCTTTTCTCAAGCCTGAGATCTCCTTGCCTCCTTGTGAAGGAAAACTTGGTTTCCCTATGTTTCACACAGTAAGACACATATGGTGAACTATTTGTGGACGACAAAGGTAACGAATTTGGAGATCTCGGAGAGGCATGTTCCAAGCACAAGTTAGTGAGAAAAAAATGTCTGCGGTTGTAAAAATGATAAGGCAAATAATTATAAATGCTATTCCGAGCGTTCAGTAGTGGATTAGAAAGAGGGAACAAAAAGCTCACAGTGACTCAACGGCTTAAAGCTAACCACTTTTTAAAGAAGGAAGTTTACTTGTAAAACAAACAAACAAACAAATTAACTAACTAACTAAATAAATAAATAAATAAATAAATAAAAAAAACACAAAAGAATCATAACAAAACCCAATGGGTCAGCAAGTCCTGAAACTCTCATTTACTCTGCGTGTGTGTGTGTGTGTGTGTGTGTGTGTGTACGTGTACATGTGAAGGTCAGAAGACAACTTGTGAAGATCAGTTCTCTCCTTCTACCATATAGGTTACAGTGGTCAAACTGAGGAATAAGGGATGGAATGGTAAAGCAGGGATTAAGTTTGGTAGCAAGTACCTTTACCCTCCGAGCCATCTCAATTGCCCCATAGATTTAAAAAGAGAAAGGATGTAAGTGATGCCTTCCACAAGAATACGAATAGTTGGCTGTCCAGAAATCATCAGAAGTCTGACCATATTCTCCTGTTGGAATGCCCAAAATAGAAGGAAATGTGCTACTGTTTCTATCCCTGTTACTCAAGCAGGCTGCATCCATGACGTTTGTGTTGCTGTGATGAGGAACCAGGACAAAAGTAACTAACTTACAGAGGAAGGGATTTATTTGGCTTTTCGTTCAGAGGGTCCCATTCCATGTTATTGAGCTGAGGCAGTAGGCTGTAGGCATGTGGCTGGATCAGAAGCCAAAGGTTCTCATGTCAAATAACAACCAGGAAATAGAAAACAAACTAGGGATGTGTGAGTCATGGACATATTTCCAGGCCTGTCTCCAGTGACATACATACTACCTCCAACAAGGCCACATCTCTCCAAAACCCCAAATAACCCTATTATCTGGGGACCATGTCTTCAAATATCTAAGATATGGGGCAACATTTTCATTCAAAGCAGCACATAGGCTAAATTTATGTCTAGAAAGTAGTGTAAAACTTTCACATTCCTGATAAAGATTAAGTGTGTCACCTTTTCTAAAACAATACTTACAACCCTATGGATGAAAGGAGAGAGAAAGTAAAAGAGGCAGAGAGTTGCAGGGTATGGAGATGGGAGGGGGCATCATTTTTCAGTTGCTTTTTTTGTTGTTCTGATAAAATTCCCTGACAAGAAGTGGATTAAAGGAGAGTACAGTTCACTTATCTTCCTCCTGCAGGTCACAATCCATCACTGAGAGAAACCATGGCAGCAGCAGTGGGAAGCTGGCTGGTCACATTTCATCTGTACACAGGGAGCAGAGAGAGAAAGACCAGGAAGTATGTCTGTGCCATAAATCACAAAGTACCCCAAAATGCCCCCTGTCCCCCCAGAATCCTCCCAGCAAGGCTTCATCTCCTAAAATTTTCATAATCTCCCCAAACAGTATCACCAACTTAGGATCAAGTGTTCACATACATGAGCCTATAAACGACGGTATAAAGGATGGATAGTTCATATCTCAACCATAGCACACAGGATAGTTCATATTTCAACCATAGCACACAGAAATAGATGTAGATAAATTCATACATATACAGATAAATGCATTTCAACCCAAACATACATCCTGGCCATCTTTTATAGCAGGGTGTGAATATATCTTTTGATTTCTTACTCTGTACTTAGTAAAATTTTCATTGCATCTCTGACAATAAAATTGCATTATTTTCTCTCAACTTTTATGAAATGTAGCAAATGTGATTTCCTTGCAGTGTCCTCTGTTAATGTACAATTGGATCCAGAATGATAGGCTGATTTGTCGCGAGGTAGCCCCTTATTATGGGCATATGTTTTTCTGTCTGGATTGAGGCTGAAATAATGCTTGGTATATCATCTCTCTGGCCTTCTGTGTTGAGTGTTCCTACACCAGGCTCCTCTCCTCTGAGGGACTGTCTCCGTGCATTGTGAGCAGTTAACAACCTTATTCCCTTATTCTGGCTTGCCAGGGGAATGAATTGTGAATTTTCAATGGCTTTTATGCCTTCCAGTCTAGTGGCTCTTCCCTGGAGTGTAAGTGCTTAGATTTTTAAAACAGTTTTGCATGTCAAAGATTGGTAACTGTATATACCTGATGCCTGTGGCTCCCTAGTTTGAGCTGAACAGAAATTAAACAGTGGCAAGGTTTTCTGCTGGCTTGATCCAGGGCAAAAAAAAAAAAAAAAAAAAAAAAAAAAAAAAAAAAAAAAAAAAAAAAAATTGGCTGAGAAGAATGGATCTTTGACAATGAACTTCCTGCCAGGAGCATCTTATTTCTGGCAAGTGCTAAAAAAAAAAATATGCTAATAGTTTTAGCCAAAAAGCCAGTGTTCTGAGAGAGCCTAATGAGTCCTGCAACTCTTGCTTACTCCAGCTTAAATGGGAGCGCATACTTTGAAAACACGGCCAAGGTCACATTCAGCCGGACTGCATTAAACATCAACATGGAAGGATGGAGGGAATGAGTTCTGGGAAGGACTCTCAAAGTTAGAGCACTGTTGGTGCTACTAAAGGAGGCTAAGACACAAGTCAGAACAAAGTGGGCTGACTCATTGTATAGCTCAAGTTGCTAAGCAATCAATGCTCCTAGTAAGGCTCATAGAGCTGTGTGTGTGTGTGTGTGTGTGTGTGTGTGTGTGTGTGTATGTGTGTGTGTGTGTGTGTTAGGTATGCACAAATGTGTACTTGCAGATGTGTATGTCTGTGAATGAGTGTAGAGGCTAGAGGCAGACATTAGTCTCTTTTTCTCAGACTTATTTATTTGAAACAATTCTCACTGAACCAGAAGCTCTGACAGCAGCCAGCAAGTCACAGATAGCCACCTCTCTCTGGCCCGTACACCGCCTGGGTTACAGACACATATGTAGCCATAGCTGGCTTCTTAGGGCTGTGCTAGGAAGTAGAGCTCATTTCCTCAGCATCTGCTCCTACCATGAAGCTATCTTCCCAGTCCTTGGAGTAGACTTAGTTCTGTTTAAAAGAACGACTGCTTGCATGGCCTTCTCTGTGTCATTCCTTCAACTAGAGGTATACATTAGGAGACTGTGTTTTAGACTTTGCTTGAGATACTGTATTTAGCCAGATGTTTTATTCTGTAAATGTCTTTACTCCAGCACATCATGGTGAATACATGGGACAGAGTACCTTAGAGTATGTTAGAATACATGAAGTGGCAAGGGTAGAAAACATTCTGAGTGCTTAGCCCCTTAATTAGGTTTGTGAGTAATCTTTGCTTTCACTTACTCCATAATTAACTGTCCAGGAGTGTTTTCCTTGGCTTGACAGGACTTATTTTTTCCACATTTGTTTATGTAAAATAGTTAATGGAAAGCATCTTTATTTCTAAAAAGCAAGACCTGGAAGATTATAGTGTGTGTGGGAAACTGGCTGGACACGTCCACGTGAAGTTGGTAGAAGTAGCCAGCAACCACTAACTATACACATTGTTTTGTGAATGGACAGACACACATTTATCATCTCCTTTTCCTTTGTTGTGGATACTTAATACAGAGAAGAGTCAACTCCCCTTGTAGATTTATGACCGCGGTGATGGAGATTTTAATTTCCCAAGTGAAACACTTTTATGCAGTGGTGGCTTTGGGAGACAGGTCTGAACCTCATTAAACTCCCCATGTGTTATACATGGACAGCCTAATTTGATTCCTGTACAAACAGGCAAATGGGCTGTCCGTGTAAATTAAATCCAGGCGCAAACAGGTGCCTCCGTGGCACTAGATTGCATGAACATTTGTCTCATAAATGGAAAAGTGAATTAAACTGTTAATTTCAATAGGGTATTAGAAAAAGCAAGTCCCTAGCCATAGTAGTGCAAAGCAGAACAGCGTTGTTCTTATGTGAAGTTCAATGTTCTTCTAGATGCGTCTTTCTGTGGTTAACAGTCCCTGGTAGGCATTTCTTTTAAAAGTGAATTGCCAATGTTTTGGATATTTTCTTTATTTAGAACCTCCTAATTTATGTTTGCAGCCATGTATTCTGTTATCGTGAAGCTTCATGTGACTGTGACCATCTGACAGAGGCTGCAGGGCAGAGGCTCAGTTCCAAGATGCTACCCACAACAGCCTGAGGAAATCCTTTAATGGTTTACAGACCACAGCTCAGGTAAAACCAGCTCCTTGGCTTCAGTGTGTAAAAGTGTTCCAGGATGAACTGACATGGGCCTGACTGGGATTTTTATTAGAATGGGTTTATATATCTATTTCATGTGCGTGCGTGCGTGCGTGCGTGCGTGCGTGCGTGTGTGTGTGTGTGTGTGTAAAGCATGAGGGTTAAGAAAGAGTCACTTAGAAAAAGAAGGAAGAAGCATCATTGAGAGCACAGAAATGGACATCTCAGAGAGATAGAAAGAGACAGAGAGAGGTGAGAAAGACATTGTCTTCACAAGAGTTTGAATTGGCATTTCAGATCTTGAACTTATATCTTCAAATGGCTGTTAACAAACCTAAGTTAGATAACAGGGTAGTTCTTGTGTGGCACTTGATAGGACTACAGTTGATTAGGAGAGTTGGTAATGCTCAGGGATACAGGAAGGTAGGAGGAAATTTGCAGCTTGAAGGTCATCTTCTACTTCATCCTTGTGTCTCTCCATGGAAGGTAGCGTAGCTTGCTCATCTTCATTTGTTTATTATCAGAAATGAGTTTGTACTCACCAAATAGTCCAATAAATAGTGAATGAATGAAACCTGATACTACAAGGAAACTGATGGATTGTTTATCACCAATGACAGATCTGATTCTATTTTTTTAAGTGTTTAATTTTTACTACTTAACCTGGGGATGGGGAGCCCTATTGATTGATGTCGGTTAAGTGTGACCTGGGGATGGGAGCCCTATTGATTGATGTCGGTTAAGTGTAGAGAGGATATCAGAAGCCAGAAATTTTAATGTAGAATAAAACGAAAATATGACAATTTATCAGCTTTTTTCCTAAAGTCTGTAGAAAACAGAGATTAATGAGTGCGAAATCACAACATGAAATTCGAGAAAACAACAGAAACTGCAAGTTTAAAAATGGAGCTAAATAAGTAGTGCCACACAGTGTGGTTGCCATCGAGATATGTTCTGTTATCTGACCCCTGTGGTACTGTTCCTGCTCTTGGCGACTGTTGCTCTCATCCTAGAGTCACCTTATAGATGCACAGCAATGGTCATTAAATGGTTGGGATAAAACAGGACAATATCCATAGCGCATGATTTATCACTGCTTTGCAGGGTTGGGCAGTATTTTGTTATATATAGATGCACACCATAGTCTGTTCATCCATTGGTCTATTGATAGGCATCTGAGGCAGTTTCTCCTTTCTGGCTATTGTCAATAGTGCTGTAGGTGGGTATATATGTACATGTTTGGGCCAGTTTTCAACTCAAACCATATTCCTGTGAGTACAGTGACTGGGTCACATGGTCACAAGTTTATTTTCTAAGGAACTGCTAGTGACTGTTCAGGCAACTATCAATTAGTTTGGATTAGAAATATAAGTTACCTGCTTGTTCTGAGACTGGTTGAGACATGAAAGCCTATGCATAGACAATGCTCCTTGTTGGTTACAGAATCCCCATGAATTATTATCAGATGACATTCTTTGTATGGCATGAATGAAGATTTACATGTCTTTCTTCTCATCATACAAAGAGCAGAGAACCAGCCTTAACTGTTCTGTGCATCCTGCACACCTCATACATTTATGATTTTAGGTCTGTATGATGCTTGTGAGAAATTAGATGTTCTCAGAACAAAAGAAGCGGACACTGATGCTGGATCAGACCTGACAGGATTCATTCCTCTCAGCTTGCTGGATGCTGACATCCTGCATCCTTCATGTTCCAGGCCCAAGAGCTTTAGCTGTTGTTCTTCATCAGAACAGGACAACTTTGAAGAAAGCTTCAAATTCCAGTTGGTCCAGTGTTTCAGACTGTCCCACACAGGACTTCTATTAAGCCTATTGTAAATTGTGTGGTTTCCCTAATTTCTTTCTCAGATCATTTATTATTTATATAGAAGAGGACTACTGATTATTTTGGAGTTGATTTTGTATCCAGCCACCATGTTGAAGGTGCTTATCAGCTGCAAGAGTTCCTTGGTAGATTTTTTAGGTTCACTTATGTATACTATCATCCATAAATATTGATACTTTTGTCCTTTATGATTTGTATCCCCTTCATCTACTTTAGTTGTCTTACTTTCTAGCTGTAATTAATTTTTTCTCCTTTAAGGTATCTATCATGTTTGTTACCTCAGATTTGAAATCCTTCTGTTGTTTGTGATAGTATCTCCAGGACATGTGGTGGTGAGACTGCTGGTTTCTGGTGTTATCAAATGGTCCTGGGAATTGTTGCTTTTGTTCTTATGTCAATCTCTTCCCATTGTGATGTCTCTGGTTGGAGCGTGTGCCCACTGCCTGCTTGGACCCAGGAATGGAGCTTTCTGTGGCTTTTCTGGGCAACCTGAGGTCAGATCCACTTGTGTTCCAGACTGTGGTGTCTGCTGGGTGCTAGAACCCACAGACACTGGTGTTTTTTGTAAGCCATGGCTCCCCCTGCACTCAGAGAGTTCAAAAACTGCCCACCAGCCAGGAATGTGGTGCTAGCATTCAGAGGCTGCACATGCATTTCTGGAGGGACCTGGAGAGTTCTCTGTGGTTTTGCTTGGTGGCCAGATCCAACCATGTTACACATAGTTTGGATTCCTCTCATCTGTGGTTCAGAAGTCATGGTGTTTTGTGGATCTCAGATC
Source organism: Acomys russatus (assembly GCF_903995435.1). Taxonomy (NCBI): domain Eukaryota; kingdom Metazoa; phylum Chordata; class Mammalia; order Rodentia; family Muridae; genus Acomys; species Acomys russatus. Next base: position 22,024,013 of record NC_067142.1, read on the forward strand.
GGTCTTTAGGTTGCTAAATTGTCACTGCTGTCCTGCTGATCAAACAAGGTGTGTCTTCAGCGCCAGATTAATTTCCAAAGTGGTTGTACAAGTATGCACTGCCACCAGCAATAAAGGAGTGTTCCTCTTTCTCTGCATCCTTGCCAGCATGTGCTGTCGCTTGACTTTTTTGATCTTAGCCATTTGGATAGGTGTGATCTCTCCTGTGAGTTGTCTTATGACTATATGGCTAAAATCAACTTATAGGAGAGTACATACCATGTGTGTCTTTCTGGGTTGGGTTACCTCACTCAGGATGATCTTTTCTTGTTCCATCCATTTGCCTGCAAATGTCATGATTTCCTTGTTTTCAATAGCTGAGTAGCATTCCATTTAAGTGTTCCAGTTTCTTTATCTAGTCTTCAGTGGAAGGACATCTAGGTTGTTTCCAGATTCTGGCTAATATGAATAAAACTGTTATGGAACAGTTAAGCAAATGTCCTTGTTTTATGGTAGAACATCTTTTGGGTATGTGACCAGAAGTGGTATAGCTGGGTCTTGAGGTAGAGCTGTTCTCAGTTTTCGGAGAAAGTGCCAGATTGATTTCCAAAATGGTTGTACAAGTGTGCATACCCACCAGCAATGGAGGAGTGTTCTCCTTGCTCAACATCCTTGCCAACATGTGCTGTCACTTGAGTTTTTGATATTAGCCATTCTGACAGGTATGAGATGGAATCTCAGAACTTGCTAGATCTTGTCTGATCTCAGAAGCTAAGCAGAGTCTGGCCTGGTCCATATTTGGATGGGAACATCAGGGCTTAATAATTAGAAGTTATATTTAAAAAATATATTCAAGTCTTCACATGAAAATCCCATCTTTAATAAAAGTGTATAAAAGTAAACTAAGATATATGATCTTCTGAATATATATATGATCTTCTGAATATATATATATATATATATATATATATATATATATATATATATATGTTTTTCTTTATATGCATTGTATAACATAATAGATAACTGGAGAATATTTCATAGTTTCTAGAAAAACATTAGATACTTGTATTTTATACCTAACATAATTCTTGTTTGCTTTATCATTAAAAAGAAAATTGTCCAAAGTTAGTGAATAGATATTACCTAAATAATGTAGGGGCAGTGATGTTGGCCTTCTCAGGATGAGTTTCTAAAACACTGGCCTGCATCCAAAACCATGAGTTTACAGGACATTAATCACTTGAGACAGAAAGAGGACAGATGGCCCTTAGGTACCCAATATTCTTTAACAGTTGTCCAAAACTTCTTGTTCATTATAGACTAAAAATAGATAAAAACAATTGTCATTGGAAGTTGTTAAGTCCTCCAGACATCAAATATTGTATTTATCCACTCAAATAGAAGTGATCCCTTTGTAACATAAAGATACAAGAATCAAATATATTGTTTTGTGAGGGAATAATAACTCAAAACTGTAGCAAAAACTTAAGTTATATTTTTAGATAAAAGTATTATTTTTAGCGTATCTCCAATTTTAGAAGGAAAGAAATTCAAGCCCTGTTGATAATCCATAATGTTGCTCTATCTCTTTGTGTGGAATGACTGGTTTATTTGTAGTTAGTAAATGTTAATAGTTCAGTAAGTGAGTAAATAAATAAATAAGTAAATAAAATAAGAAAATAAAGAAAAAAGAAAAATTTAAGAAAGTTACCTAGACAGTTTATAACTGGAAATTTATTTTGGAAGATAATTTTAGCACACTCATCACCTGGCCTACTTCAAGCCTAAAGTAACCCAAGCAACTATTTAATAGCTGCCTCAGGGGGCTTGGCACAAAGAATGTGGTTTCCAGGAGCCTTCTTTCTTGAGAGTTAATTCAGCCTAGGCACTGAGATGTAACCATGAAGTAATATGTCCGTCTTCCTTTACCCCATATGTGTGGCCCTTAACTTCTTGTTTGTTTTGCTGTTGTTAGTCAAATATATATCCTGCAAGGGAGGTGGACAAGAAAAATCTTGTAGATATAATTTTCATGTGACATTAACTTTTGTATTAGTTCCTTGTCTTATTGCTATGAAAACAAATACCAGAGAAAAGATCTCCTTGTGCCTCCCGTTTTGAAGCTACTGTGCTGCATGTCAGGGAAGTCATGGTGGCAGGAGAATGAGGTGATTGATCACATCACATCTTCAGCCAAGTAGCAGAGAAAGATGAACACTGAGATCCAGTTAGTTTTCCCTTTACTATTCAGTTTGAGATCCCAGACCATGGAATGGTGCTGCCCACATTGAGACTCCATCTCTCTTCCTCAGTTAAATCAGTCTCTCTCTCTCTCACAAATATACTCAGAATCTTATCATTTGTCAAGCTGATAATCGAGATTAACCACAACAACCTTTATAGACACTTATCATAAAGGCTACAGCTCTTATTGACATGTCATTATCTTAATGCCATGGCTCTAACTTGAGAACTTAAAGCATCCTAGTGGTTTATACTAATGGTTTTCATCATGCCATCTGTGTATTTTTACAATGTATGTAGGGCTCTCCATATGGCTTGACAGGTAAAGGGGCTTGCAGTCAAGCCCAGCATCCTGAGGTTGATTCTCAAGTGCCACCTGAGGGAGGAGAGAACTAAATCCCGCAAGTTTTCTTCTCATCTAAACACATGCAGCAACAAACACATGTGCATCATAAAAACATAAATGCAAAAGACAAGCAAATATCGTCTATCACCTGGAACAGTAGATTGCATGCTGGATTTATATCAGTGTTATTACCAACTAGATGCCCAATAGTACTGGCCTTCAATAAAAATCCCTTGCTTTATATATTGATCCTATGGACAATGCCCAACAAATACAGCCAGGCACATATCCCTTTTAATTTCCTTTCTAACATAGTTGGTCTGTTCTTCATCACCTATGATGAAGACAAGGTTTTCACTATAAGATTCAACCAAGGGAATCATTGTCACCTAAGGAATAGTGTACATGCTAAGCATGCCAGGCTTAAGTTTAATGTCATCAGGGAAGGGTAGTAAAATATAAATAAATGTGCTAACTGGGGCCATTCATCTCATGCTGTCTGAAAGGTGCCTATTCAGTATTCAATCTATGTAAAGCCAAGGGATAAGATTTTATTTCTAAATGTAAAATTTACATAATGCCTATGCTTTTATGTGCACATGCTCATGTATGTACACAGGTATATGTGCAAGAGCAAGTGTATGTGAGGGAAGGCCAGAAGGTCTCTGCTATATTTGAAATAGAGTCTTTCACTGAGACCTGGGGTTCACCACCTAAGCTAGATAATCTGGACAGAAAGCTCCAGGAGTCTACCCTGACTATAAATCCCCAGTATGTGCCCACCAGCACACATGGCATTTTTATGGACTCTGGGGATTGAACTCAGGTCTTCACATTTACATCACATGTACTTTACAACTTTGGACCTCTTACCAGCCCACTCAAATCTATACCTTAATATCAGTTGCCCCTACAAAAATTATTCCTACAGCTAAGAGCAATGAGTATCCCAGTTACTGGTGAGTCTTCTGATATAGGAATTAATTTCATTGTTCAATCTCTTGAAGTCAGCTTTTCCAACAGAAGAGGGACTGGGTCAAGCAGAGGATATCTCTTAAACTGGTGAACTTACTCCTTAAATTCACCTGGATTTAGCAGAAATCATTTAACTCACATCAGAGGAAGTAGTTGTTTTAACGACTCTAAGATTAACTTCAAACACTTGTTTCTTGTTCTGGCTCAGTGGAGGAACTGGCAACTGCTCATGAAGACTGGACAGGCACAGCAGGGCCCTGTGCCCATGGCTGCCATGGCTGCAATCTGTCCACTAGCCTGACATATGCTGAGTTCCTGGTGAATCCATTAGAAAAACAGTGACAGAAAGAGAGAAATAGCCATTGCTTTTTAGGTGTAGGAGATACAAATATCAATGTAATTTAATAGTTTTAGGGTAAAATACAAGTGAAGCCATCTCTTTCCACTCATTCTGGCATTGTGAAATACTATTCATAGCGTCAGCTTTGTTTCTTCCAGGGAATCATTGGAACTTAATTGGATCACCCTCATCTAACTTCCAATATGTACTGTTGTGCTTATTTTTTAAATAGATTCTTAGATACTTTCATTTAGTTGTTTAATAATTGTGAGGATTGTCTTTTGTGGACTTAATATAAACTTTAACATATTTTGGAAGAGGAATCTCAATTGAGAACATGCCTCCGCCAAATTGGTAGTAGGCGTATTTTTTAGATTCCTGATTGATGTAGGTGGGTATAAGAAAACAAACTGAGTAAGTCAGGAGCAATCCAGTAAACATCTTTTTTCCTGCTTTGAGTCAAGGCCTTGACATCCTTTGATAATGAACTACAAGCTATAGCATGATATAAACCCTTTCCTTCCCAATTTGCTTTTAGCCTGGTGTCTTATCAAAACAATAGAAACCATGACAAAGACAATAATTCTTTGTAATCTTCAGGATGAAGTACTTTTCTTCTGAACTGCACTCAGTTGTGCATGATCATTATCCACTATTCATGCCTTCAAATATTTCTCTGTCTCTTGAACATAACACAGTTCCTGGCATTTTATTACAAACTGCTTTCTCTGTTCTTTTAAATAATATTTAAAGGATGGTTATTTTTTGTTGTCCATTTGATATGATCTAGAACCATCTGGGATCACTCTCAATGACAGATTATCTATTTCAAGTTGGCTTGTGAGTATGTCTGTGAGGATTATTTCAAATTAAGATCATTGATATGGGAAGATCTAGATCACCGTGGCAGTTGCATTCTCTAGGCAGAGTGTCCTGAACTGTGTAATGAGTGGAGAAATTGAACTGAGCACAAGCAAGCAAGGAAGTGAACATGTTAGCAATCATTTCTTTCTGCTACTGACAGGATGTGATGACTAGATGTCTGAAGTTCCTGCCTTGACTTCCTCACAATGATAGAATGAATTTGGAATTATAATCTGAAATAGACCATTTTCTATCCTAAATTACCTTGTCATGGTACTTTATTATCACAGTAGGAGAAATTAAGATGAAGCAGTTTTCACTGCACTTTGGTTCAAATTCTTCTGCTCCTGTTTTCCATTTACTTAATTTTATCAGAGTTTGAGCCCTACTGTCTTGCCGAATTCTCTTATCAGGATCGGCAACAACTTCCTAATTGAAGTCATAAATCTTCCTCACACTTATCAATGACCATTCTGTCAAACCTATCACATTTTTCATATCTCTATAGATTCTTATTTTTGTTCACGTTGTTTTGAGAAAGGACCTCATCTATTCCAAGATGACCTTGAACTTACTATGTACCCAAGTGTAGTCTTGGACTTCTGGTCTTCCCGCTTTCGCATCTGGGAAGTGGCTTAATAGACATGTGTTGCTGTTATCCTCTAGGGTTGTGGTTTGGCCTCATTTTCTTTGACAATCATAAAATTACAAGACTGGAAATATATCACCACTTCAAGAAAACAAATTTTATAAAAAGCAAAAGTGCATGCATACATCCATATCGAGACAGAGCTGAAGAGGGTCTTAAAAACCAAAATCCCTTAAGCATTTTTGTTGGCCCAGGACATGGCTCTCCTCTCCTCTTTTTGCATTGGTCAGTTTATTAAAAAAAAAAAAAAAGAAGAAGAAGAAGAAGAAGAAGAAGAAGAAGAAGAAGAAGAAGAAGAAGAAGAAGAAAAAGCATGAGTTGATTGGATCACAGCCCATGCACAGGGCTTATGTAGAATATGTCTGGATAGGGCAGCTGAAAGAGGGCGTACAGCAGGGTAAGGGTGGGAGATCTGCCAAGTCTTTGTCCTGGAAGAAGATGGAGTATGACATCTTCATTATTTATAGCTTATTTTCCCATCTGCCTGCTTGTCAGGGTGTTATTTTATGCTTTCCTTCCCTCACCACCTGAGCTGAATCTCAGCCCTTTCCATTTGTCTTGAGTCTCCTACTGGTTTTTCATAACCATGAAATCGCACACTGACCTGCGCCTGTACCTATACTGAAGCGCTCATCTAGTTAGAAATCATCTATACATTGATAACTCTTGTTTGCTTCTTTAACTACATGGTTTCCTCTGAAGCTAAGAGTGTCTTTCTGTGGTGCCAGCGCCACCACGGTACCAAGTCGAGGGCGAGGGACTGAGGATTTAACTCATACACACACACACACACACACACACACACACACACACACACACACGCACGCACGCACGCACGCACGCACACACACACACACACACAAAATAACAGCGGGTCCTTCGTGCTAAGAGAGCAGCAGCCGCAGCAGCAGCCGCGGCAGCGGTTTATTTTTCTTGTCAGAGTTCCAAAGAGCCTTCTTATAGGCAGCCAAACAGGAATCCTCCTCCCAGGTGAAATCCCTCAAGAGATAATCGCACACAAGAGGAAAAGTCTCGAGGAAGGGAGGGGCACGTTCTCAGAGCAGTAAACATGACTAGCTAACCAAGATAAACACAGACATGGAAGCTGCTAGAAACAGGACATGAAACAGCAAGACAGGCAGACAGCCCAGTCGGGCCTGGTTCCTACATCTTTCCTTCCTGCTTATTGTTCAATATATCAAAGAAGATCTAAAAAGTTAACACATGATAATCAGAGACCCTGATTGCCCTTCGCCAATCCTGCTATCCTTATAGATCTTTACCTTAGTAGTCGTTCTTGAATCTTCTGTGTTCCTATCACCTTAAACCAAGTTTACTGTTAGATTATTTATGTTGGGCATTCAAAACACACCCAGGAGCCACCATTTGCACATGAAAGTCCACCACCAGTCTTTGCCTTGGTTTGTTGTTAGTGATGACCTTTACAGTGTCTCACCGCTCTGCACAGTCTATTCTCTTTCCAGAAGGAGCTGCTGGCCATCCCTAAAGCCCAAGTCAGAGCCAAACAAAGCCCTACACAAGAGCTTACCCCCACCTCCGCTATGACCCGTTTCTGTTTGCTCTCTTGCAGTCAGTCTGCTTTATCACTGTTCTCAGATTTTCTCTGTCCTCCTATTTCCAGAAACTCTTCTATGCTTCCCCAGAAAGACTCAGTGGTTTCTTGCTCCACTGAATATTCAAATACAACATGTTCTCTGTGAGATCCTATTCCATTAAGGTAATCCCTCAGTGCTTTCCCTAATTCAAATTGCTGTTCCCTTTCCTGCTTCCATAGAATCTGTGTCCATCTTATGTGCCATGTGTTACAATTCTTTGTTGAGGTTAACACTTGGAACTGCTCCTACAAAGGTGTCAGTGTCACAGCACACAACTGCTATTCTGTCTTGGTTATAGGATTTTTGTGCAGTCTTCAGAATACTGTGCAGAATATAGGAACAGCTCAGGTGAAACACACATTAAATGATAAGAAACTGTATATACAATTAAATTCATAGGTTATGCTCAGGAATTAACTACCTAAAGCATTAATGAAAGGTTGGTTCTCTTTTAAAGTTATTTTTAGTGTGTATAAAACGGCCTCTTATGGGCAATAGACCTTAAAGACCTGAACTCTATATCGTAGGCTCACCATCCATCACTAGTGTTTGCCTGGGCAATCTGGTCATTGTCTCTAAAGTTCATAGCATACATAAATACATTTAGTAATATCCAAATTGGATTACCATAATGAAATGAAAAAATACACATGAAAATGCCTTCTCCATTGTCCAACACGTGGTAGGCTGCCTTACTAAATGCGATTGATATTTTTTTTTTACCCAAATGAAGCTAATTAAATTAAGTTATAAGGGGTCATAATTCTGGAAATAAAAAAATATATTTGAAAAACAAATCTGAACAGATTCTAATGTTTCTGGGTGTTGTGTCTTCCTGAGTCAGTTGCTGCTGCCTGCGTTTTGTCACAGTAATGATCTTGCCCTTCCTTGCTCAATCATGGTCATTGATAGGGCAGCATCTTCTGACCCCATGGTGGGCATCCCTACTTGGTTACTGTAGTCTCAAATATCACTGCGCATTGCCTATGCCAAACATCAACAGTCATGCCTAGACCTCACCTAAATGAATGTGACAGTCAATTTAGGATTATTTGAGATGTAAAACAAATGTGAAGCACAAAGCTGAAACCTGATTCAGAGGTGATGAACTACAGTACTAGTGAAATGATTTCATCACTGCTGTAGTAAGAACTTCTGAGAAGCAAATTCAAAGAATTTACAATCAAAACATGTAGAGATTGAATGTTCTTTAGACCTTTTTTTCTTTTAAAAAGATGTTTTTTCTCCACTTATTTTTGTCTCAGACATTCAGAAATGGATTGCTAGAACCTTAGTGATACTAATCCAAACATGCTTCAACAACACATGGAAAAAATCACGTTGTGTATGTGTGTTTTGCCTGCTTGTACATATGTCTACTACATGGCTGCCTGCTTTCTGCAGAGCCCAGAAAAGGGTATCACCTCCTCTGGGACTGGGGTTACAGTGATTGTGACCTGCGAAGTGGGTCTTGGAATCAAAGTTTGTTCCTCTGGAAGAGGACATATTGCTCATAATCACTGAGTCTTCTCTCCACCTGGCAACAACACACACTTTTAAGGCCTTTGGCTTCACCATTTTCTACATTCAGTGCCAAAGCTGGTGAAAAGAAGGATGGCATGAGTTCCTAGAAGTTCATTAATGAGTACTATTGACTGGTTTGGTCAACCTACAAAAGCATTTACTATTATTTCAGGGCTACTTCAAAATAAAAGTCCAGGGCATGGAGGGAGCGCTCAGTGGTTAAAAGCATATGTTATTCTAGTGCAGAAACTCAGCACCCACAACAGGCTCACACCTACTCCTAACCCCAGCTCCAGAGAAATCTGACACTCTCTTCTGTCATCCATCTGGTGCTGCTCACGCATGCAC